>NC_087556.1:31745928-31888428 GCF_036250125.1 Pseudopipra pipra | reverse complement strand
CTCATGTGGAGAGAGGAGAAGAGACTAGACCTGGTGTAAACCCAGGAGTGCCCCTGGAGGGACTATAAGAGGCTCTGACCACGAGGTGGGATGGCATCAAGGTCAAAAACAAGGCATGGGTGGTGCTCATCTTGGAGGTCCTTTCCAACCTTTATGATTCCATGATTAACAGCTTCTAAGAAAAATGCACAGTGACACCTGACATAAGCACTGGCAAAAGAGGGAGGAAGGAGGGAACAAAAAAATTAAAACAAATCTAAATGCAGTTCTACCACCCAGCACAGAGCCCCTTCCCACAGCTTGAGGTCCAGGGGCACTTAGACTTTTACCAAACACTCTCACAAATTTGTGCAGGTTAATTTTAAAACACCTCTTTGCAAAAAATAATATACGTTTTCAGGCTGTTGTGCAGTACAAGACAGTTGTGAAAAGTCTGGAGAGAAGGGAGTTTTCTGGTGTTGTTTAATATTGTGTCCAAAGATTTCTGAACAGGTTTCTCTTTACCCCCCTCCCAGCCTCACTTGGGAGTAAAAGCTCTTCTTTATGCAAAATGTATATGTATATAAAACTCTTAGGTACAGTATTAACATATTTAAATTATCATAAAAATAAATGGTGCACCAAAACCTTCCCTGGCTTTTTTTTTTCCTCTTAAAAAATAGTTATGGATATTATTCTCAGAGAAACGTCTTATGTATGGGCATGCTAAGAATTCATGATTTCATTGCACAGCAGAGAATATGTGAGTTTTATGTGTGATTCACAAAGAAAATTAGGTGTGAAAGTGGGATAAGTACTGGGATGTACAGTAGATATCTACCTCCAAGGCAAGATTTACATACAGATATTTGTATTGTGTTATGGAACCTACTTATTGTAACCATAAAAATTATTTGTACATCGATTTCCGTGGAGTCAAATTTTAAACACGTAAAAGGTAGTTAATTCTTCTAAATGAGTTTTTAAAAAAATGCCAAGGGGACAAAATGCAGCAGAGACCACAGAAACAGCCTCAGCACATGATGCAGCAAATGGGAACCAGAAATCTCCATTAAGAGCACTACAATGTGTAGAATCAATGTAATCAGCCATCACTGCCTGAAAAAAATGTATTTTACATATTGCTATCCAATTTCTAGAAATGATTTTGCTGTAAGAGAAAGGAGAAAGCATGGAATAACAAAATGAGATGAAATGCCCAAAGCTCAATTGTTGCATGTTTTTATCCATGTCTTTTAACTGGGCAAGAAATCCAGTGGAAGTTATTCAAATTTAGACACATGGAGGAAAATGGGATCTGCAAAATATTAACTGTAATAGTATTCAATATAAATACAATTCCAATGAAATAAAGGTTTCTGTCTTCCTTTACCACCTTCTCCCAGTTTTTTTCCCATATTGATAATTATTAGCACTCACCCTGGGTTCTCCTGCCCAACCTGACACCCTCGGCCAGCAAATCATTTTTAATGGAGAGCAAAGGAGGGAAACTGAGGGCTGGCTGGATTAACTATTTTGCCCAAGGTCACAGGCAGGTCGATTTATGGGTAGGAACAGAAATTAGACTCGATCTCCATCACTTGAACAGCAGTGCCAAACACCAGATGTGTGGCACAGCTGGAATGTGAGTGACCCCAGTTGGTGCACCCCAAAACCCTGCACTCCTCTGGAGCCAGGATTGAGGATTCCTAAGGAATTATAGGCAGTAGGGATACCTGATATAGAGCCAAGCCCATACACACACACACACACACACACATTCCACCAAGGTCCAAGCCACTCCGCCAACATCAGCTCTCAGCAAAGCCCTTTTTTGGCATGAGCAGTATTCAACTCCTATTGGGCTCTCAGCTCGGCTGAACTCTCCAGGTTTGGATTTGGCAGGTGTAGGGATGAGGCAGAACAACACCTTGGCTCCAGCCTGAGGTATCCTGAAAGATCTCACTGAAACATGGCAGAAATCTGAAATCATCTCTGAACCACAAGCAGGATTTATCCTTAAACCCAGAGCAAAATCCTGCCAGACCCAAGCACTGGGCTGAACACAAACACCCTCAGCCTCCCACAGCCTGCCTGTGAAAGCTGGGAATTTAATCTCAGATGGACACAAGTGGCCAAGATCACCCTGCCAAAGAACAGATGATTTTTCCTTCAAATCTCCCTCACATTACTGATTTCTTCCCTTATTACATAGCTCAGCTGTGGACACCCTGCCACCAGGAGCTGGGTGCTGGAGGAAGATGCCACAGCTCTGCCATGTGTTGGGTCTCTTGTGTGACCATCATCTGAGCCAGGACTGACAACTCCCTTCTTATTAAGGCAGATTTTAGGAGAAAACAGCAAGATTTGTACAAATGATGTTTATTGTTGTTGATACAGGCTGTGTATTGTCATAATCCCACTCAATGTTACAGATTAACAACATAATTCAGGTATCAGGTATCAATTTCTGACACTCTTGCACCTGTGATATCGATTCCCCCTAAAGGAAGTATCTGACTACTCAAGTTTGTAAAAAAATACCCACAAATATTAACAAAACACTCTGCTATAGATGCTCCCTCACAAGAATTTTTACCTATTGACATTACCACTATTCTGTCTGTTGGTTTTGTTCGTGGTTTTTTTAAAGTGTAACAAATATCTTTGCCTTTTTACATATAGTTTTATCAGAGAACCTAATAAAAAGCCAGTAAAGAAGCAAAGTTAGCTATTAGATAACAGTTCTTGCTGCCAAAAGCCATAATCTGACACAGATTGAGACTGGTACAGTAGTCAATTAATGGCTCAGTGCTCATACAATAATGACCTACTAACCTGACGGTGTGTTGCTCTCACATTTTGCTGTCCCCTGGGATGCCACTGTCACTGTGTTATCTATTGCCTGCTTCCCTATCAAAGAAAATAAGCAGAGCTGAAATGTATGTACGCATCAAGCTCTGTAGTTCATTGCACACCAACCCCAGCAACTGGAGGAACAATAGATTTATAAGTTTATCCTACATTAAACCAAACATGCCTGACTGCACTGTAAATTACTAAATAATAAACCAGGTGGTGTAAGATCCTGGCTTGGACAGAATATAAAAATCTATCAACCTGTAAAATACAATAACCATAAACGTGCTCTGTAGCTGATGGCTCAGGTAAACCATCCACCTCCAGCCACAGAGGTTTTGCTGGAGTAAATTGCAACAAAAGGTTTACTAAATTTAGGTCTGGAGCACTTTTTCATTTTAGGCAACACCATCAATAGGAGAAATATAATTGAGCTAAAAACAGTGGCAAATGTGTTTGTTTTGTTTACATTTCTTTGTCTCTAATGGAGCTATTTCATGGTAATGTGCTGTGTTTCCCAGCGTATTGCCACGGGCATTTAGTCTGATCTCTAAAGAGAAGATGAACTACTGCATAAGGGCATCTTTCTTCAGGATTCAAACTTCACATTCAAATTAGCTTGAAGTAGTAGGGGAGGTGCAAAATGCAGAAAGCTGAAAGGTCAGGGCACTTGTTTCCTTAGAAGGGACTAAATCTCTCTTTAAAATAAACCCCCAGCAGTTGTGTTAGTGCAATAAAATACTTTGCATGCTGTCGTGCACACCATTAGCCCTACCCCGAATTATATCTGAGATTTTTAATAAGTCCTACCTTTGCCACCAAAATTAATTGCCATGAACCACAGAAAACATTCTATCAAGACGTTAAAAAATGATTCAATAAATCACAGCTCCAAAATCTACACTAATAATTAATTCCATTTTCAGAGGTTTTCAATAAGCCAAGCAGGTTAAATTTATATGATTTACAAACAGTGTTTACATTCATAGAGGGACAACTAATTGCTGCACGGCTTGACATCATTACAGGGAAGTGCTGGGGGATGCAGACAGTTTAATTAGGGTTGGCTTTAAGTTCACAATATGACTGGTATCACAGTGCCTTTCTAATGTGCTTATATAGGATGATCATACACATCACTGCATTTTTTCTTTCTGTACTCTTTGTCTTTACAACAGAAAATAAAGTATTTTTTGTTCAAAGGCAGCTGACACAGTATATATTTCCCTCTCAGTTTTATTCACTTGCTTTACAGAGCATAAAAAAATGTTTCTTAACCTAACAAAGTGCATATTCAATTGCAGATGCATGTACCTCGCTGCAACGTGAGCAAAACACTTACAAATCATGTTCTCCGCTTCTCCCAAATTCTCCCACTCAATGCAAGGCACCATAAACTTCCTTGAAATTACTGTGAACTCAGCACCCCATGAACAGAGCTTATCTTTTACCTGGATAGAACCTGAAGTGAGCACACCCCCCCAACACACCCCCACAAAACCCTAGTAGGGTTTGAGGTTGTTCCCCCACTTTTTTTTGGAGGAAAAATGGAAACTGCCCTGCAGGGAGCACTTGAATTTCAGGGAGGCAGGGAAATGCCTGTGGGGAATTCTCCAGCCTCCCCCAAAAAAGTTCTACCCCTTCCCACCATCACCCAGTAAAGCACCACCCAAGCCCACAGAGAGACCTTGATGAATCAGAGGGCTGGGCAGTCACCAACTGCATGAAGTTCAACAAGGGAAAGTGCTGGATTCTGCACCTGGGATGGGGCAACCCTGGATGTACAGACAGACTGGGGAATGAGATGCTGGAAAGCAGTGCCAGGAAAGGGACCCGGGGGTCCTGGTCAGTGGCCAGTTGTCCACGAGTCAGCAGTGCCCTGGCAGCCAGGAGGGGCAGCCCTGTCCTGGGGGACATCAGGGGCAGCATGAACAGCTGGGCCAGGGAGGAGATTGTCCTGCTCTGCTCTGCAGAGGGGAGGCCTCCCCTGCAATATTGGGGCAGTTTGGGGCACTACAATATAAGGAAGATATTGAGCCATTAGAGAGTGTCCAAAGGAGGGCAACAAAGATGATGAAGGGCCTTGATTTGAAGCCGTGTGAGGAGCAGCTGAGGGCACTTGGTGCGTTCAGCTGGAGAAGAGGAGACTGAGGGAAGACCTCACTGGGGTCTTCAACATCTTCCCAAAGGGCAGCAGGGGGACAGGCACTGATCTCTTTGTGGGGACCAGTGACAGGACTCGTGCCAGGGGAGGTTTAGGTTGGATATTAGAAAGAGGTTCTTCCCCCAGAGAGTGCTCGAGCACTGAACAGGCTCCCCAGGGCAGTGGTCACAGCACCAAGGCTGCCAGAGCTCAAGGAGCATTTGGATGATCCTCTCAGGCACATGGTGCCATCCTGGGGATGGTCTTGTGCAGGGCCAGGAGTTGGAACTCAATGATCGTTGTGAATCCCTTCCAGCTGAGAATAATCTGTGATTCTGTGATATGTATTTAGGCCCCCAATGTCACAACTGAAGCCTTTTGTAACCTGAACCCAAGAAACTTAATTAACAATATCAGTAGGAAAATATCTCACTGACAACCAAGCCTGGGCATCTGCCAAGGGGCAGAGTAAAAGTGGCTGCTGTACAACCTGCTTTCATCACTGCATATTTTTTCTCTTGACATGATAGGGACAGATCTCCTAAGCAGCCTCCTCATTTTTTTTTAAGTAAACTAGGTGGAAATACTATTATCCTACTATTATGAGGTGTCTCCATCACTTATTTTTCACAGCAGTTTTTCCATTGCTGGGCATTGCTGTTCTGGAATATGAGAGTAGTTTAGTGCAACATCCTGCTCCTTCCAGTGTCCAGACATACACCTGCAGAAGATGATAATGTTCCTGTTCTAGTGTCAGCCTGGATGTTTGCATTATCTGCTCATCTGTGTCTCCCTGTGCAATGGAGCCCTTTCACTCACCGTGAAATGAAGCCAGTTGGGAGACATTCACAAGGCCAGAATTATTTCAGAAAAGAGTTTGTGATAAGGAAAAAAACAATATATCCAATTAAAAGTGCACAAGTAACTTAGATAAGAAGAATACAAGTATCCAGCCACTCTGGAACCTGTACAGGAGAGGGGTGATGTACCCACTGCTGCACCGAGTGCTGGGGGATCTCTGCAAGCACTTCCCACATCCCCATCCCAGGGACCACTGCAGTGGGTGCATGAGGGAGAAGAAGGCAGAGATCATCAGCAGTCTTCTCATGGTCCTTGGTTCAGAAAGCCACATCAGAGCTCCAATCTAATGTTGATTCCCAGTCTGCTGAACAATGGCATCTCTCCACATAGAACCAACTCTTGGTCTCAGCTGACTGAGAGGCAGAGAAAAGAGGTTTTCTTTATTCACCACATATACATTCACAGGCTTTGATTTCACAAAAAAAAAAATCACTGGAAAAGTTATAGAAGGAGACTGAAAACTTTGAATTGCCATTCAGTTGCATGGAGTTTAATCCTGGACATGTTGAAAAAGCTAAACCTGTGAAAAAGGTACTGAGCTCTGCGTGTCCCAGTGTTCGTGGAAAGTTTTTTTGCACTAGTTAGAAATTTAAGGAATTTTCTGGCAATGCATTTTTGATACGTAACTTCATGTTACAACAACTGGCAGTGGTAAAGTTGTTAACGGTCTATTTATCTTTATTTAATTATATTTATGCACCCATCGCTGTAGCATCTGGATCAAATGTAATAACGCATTAAATTAAACTGTCTAGAGTGGAAAACACAAATTGTTACCATCACCACAACCCCCCAACAACAGCCACCACAGTGATAACAAAAGACAAGATCTTTCAACATGCAGAAGTCCACTGGCCAGAGATGAGGACAAAACCAAGTGTGAGATGAGTGTATCTGGCATAATAGAGCCACAGACTGCATTGAGTAGGAAGGGACCTTAAAAATACCTCTTTCCACCCCCCTACCATGGGTGGGGACCCCTGCCACTATCCCAGGATGCTCCAAGCCCCGTCCAACCTGGTCTTGGACAGTTCCAGGGATGGGGCAGCCACAGCTTCTCTGGGCAAACTGTGCCAGGGCCTCACCACCCTCACAGGGAAGAATTTCTTCCCACTATCCCATGTAACCCTGCCCTCTGGCAGTGGGAAGCCATTCCCCCTTGTCCTGGGATTCAATACTCCAGGTGAGGTCTCAAAAGAGGGGAATAGAGGGAAACAATCTGTCACAAAACGGAAGGTGTCTGAGGTATGAGGGACCCTACAAGGCCTTTATTTTGGAGCAGCTTCCTCCAAGTCTGCACTTTCACTCGAGCGAAGAAGCTTCAGAGACAGTGAGTGAATGAAGATACAGCTGAGACGCTGTTAAGAAAACCAGGGCTATAAATATTTTGCACCTTTCAGTAGCCTGGAGTGGTGGACAACTTAACAACAGTTAAAAGAGGTAAATTCTGTTCCTCTTTGTACACGACTCTATTGATTTCACATTCTACACTTTCTTAAAGTGCTGAGATCATTATGTGTCTTTTAATAGATTTTGACTCCGGAGACAAACATGTTGAGAGCTGTCATCATCAAGATGCCTGCTGTCATTGTGCCATCTTCTTAACCTAACGTAAGGAAATTCATATTTAGTGAACGAGGAAATTACTTTGGGTATGTATCATTCAAATCCTTAAGGATTATTGGCTAATTAGGAGGACAGTAATGTAAATTTGCCTTGTGTCAGGTTTTCAGGAACAGTAAAATAACATAATTAAGCAGTGAGCAAAGTAGATCATTTAAGCTACTCCTCACTGACAAATGTATATGATGTCTAAATATACCATGGGCTTCTAAGCTGGTAACTAATGAGAATGGACTGGAAAGTCTAAAACAATGGTTTAAAAGAGAAATTAAGTGTGGTAATCCACAATAAATAGCTCTAGCTCGTACTTGGTGGTACTAAGGAGAAGGAGGGTGATGTTAAGGAGGAGGGTGATGTTTTCAGTCCTGTGTCCCCAGCTGGTGGGCAGAGGTGCAGTTGGAGTAGCAGGGGCAGCCCAGACATCTTTCTCCTCAGTTTCACAAGAAACCAGGGAATACGTGCAGCTGCAGCAAAGCCACATGGAAATTAAGTACAAAACCCAGCAAGCTCTTTGCATATGCAATTGCAAACGTGTTTGGGGTTATTATAACCTTCTTCTTTTTTTTCCTGCTTTGGTTCACCCTCTGTTTGCTGAGTGGTGACTGTGCATGACACACTCTACCAGAGCGTTGTGTTACTCTGTGCACGACCTTTGCTTTGCATCTTGTTGGATCAACCCTGTCTGAAATCAGTACCTGAGGCTTCTCTGTTACTTCAGGACGGTGGCACAAAGTGGAGAATGGAGTGACATGAGTTGGTGGCAAAGAGCATCCCCCTACAGAGGATCCTCACCCCTCCAAACAGCCCCCAGATCTCCCACAACTTGCAGAAGGTTATCAACACAAACTGCACAGCCAAATTCTCCTCAGCCACTGTGTGGGAACATTAATATTTTTGGCTGCAGATGTTTCAGTTTAGTAAGTAGAGCTCAGCACTGCAGCAGAGGATGGGTGAGCAGCTCATGCAGGAGTGGGAACATTTTCAGTGCTCCAGCCAGAGGCATGAACTGAATTTGGTTTGTAAGGTCCTGCAGCTGATCATCCTTGTGCCTGAAAGAGCAGTTCCCCAAACCAGGCATGGGCAGAGGATCTCCTTTGAAATCCCTCAAACAAGGAGAACTTGTTGCTGTTCTCCATCACCTACTTTATTTCTGTTGTTCCTGGGTGTGACCATGCTCCCAGCAAGATCTGGTGCTATAATCACCAATTCCCAGCACTGGAGTGTTGGCATTTCCCCTCTTGCTCAGCATTTTGGGTGGTTGCCACCAGCAAACAGCCATCCCACCACAAATAGCTCATGGAAAAATCCTTCTCAGTGCTTCCCATAAGTAGCAGCAGCTCATGAATGTAGGTTTACACTTTAGTAATAAAGGGTTTCCAGCCCCTCTGGTTTTCCTATTGGCAGCTGATTTTCCCACTCCCATCTGTCTGCCCATTCCCTCTCACCCTTTCCTTCTTTCTCATATAAACAACATTCATATTTCTGATTTCTTCAAATCACTGTGGTTATAACATCCAGCTGCATCCATAGCATTAAGCAACCCTCTTCCCTAACTTATTGTGAATGTTTTCACAACACTGGGAATAGATTCAGGATGGAGAAAGTTGTTATTGTCAGACCTGAAGTCTGGTGTAAGGTACCAAAAAGGGATGAAGTGGGAATGAGGTGACAAACCTGATGCCCCTATTTATACTTTACATTTGAATTTGCATCCCTGGAGGGATTTAAAAGTGTAGATGTGGCACTTGAGGACATGGGTTAGTGGTGGCTGGGGAATGGTTGGACTTGACAGTCTTAGAGGGCTTGTCCTACTTATAGGATTTGGTGATTCTCTCCACACAACACCACCAGACTTGGAATGATTTTAGAAGATGAGACACTGTTGCAGTGCACACCAAGGCATGGCTTATTACACACTTTGCTAAAAAAAGTGTCCTAATTCAAGCCTGATGGGCACCAACATTCAAACATCCAAGAAAAGCCTAATTCCCAAACATTGCACCTCTGCTAATCTCAAAAAACTCCAACAATTAAAAGTGTTCAAACTCAACGTTCCTCTGACTGCCAACACATATAATTTACTTTTGGTTCCGTGCCACAGTTTGCAATTACATTGAATAAGTCATTTACAACTGTCTCCTAATCAAAGAGATAATACGTAGAGTAAGTGTTTCAGAGCAATTAAATCTTTTTTTCTATCATTAACTAAAAAAGGTTATTTTGCAGCCTCTTTGTGCTGAAATGTAACAGCACAAATATAGTGCTTTGTTATCAGTTTAAAAATTGAAACCTCTGTGCATCTTTTTTTTTTCCTTATGGATTCCAGTTAAATAAAATTGCCTTTCATGAGAAATGCTTGCAAATTATCAAAGACTTCCTTTTAAACAAGCTGAGAGAGAATGGAGCAAATGTGCTCCTTCCAAAGTAATTGGAATTTCTATCTAAATTATTCTTGGACAAATTAAAAGTGCCAAATATAAGTCAGTTTTTATTGGGAGAATTCTATTATAGTTTGTAATAAAGGAAAAACTAAAAAACTAAAAAACATGCCACAACACACTTGGAAAAGTGGGCAGTATTTTAGGAAGAAGATCGAGAGCTCTCAGCTTCCTATGATGCTTATTAAAAACTACTTTCAATGAGGTAATTAGGGAGAAAGTTGTCAAGTAAGCAGAGAAAAAAATTACTTCTCAGCCTAATCAGTGTATCACAGAATTAGTTCTTTTGTCCTTTAGAGATAACATCCAACTGATGGGCTTGTCACCATGGAAAAAGGCTATTTTGATTCTATACACTCTAGCTTTTAAATATTAATTTTCATACAAAGGAAAATATTTTTGTAGCTAAAACCTCCACCCTCTTTCCTGGCTCTTAATTCCAGCACAGAAGAGGGTAGTTGTCACCCCAAAACTGAAGTCATTTTTAGCCCTCTGTGTCTAATCCTGGTGAGTGCCAGTAAAATAAATCAGCGAGGAGTAAAAGTAAAATTTGCAATAACCTGATACTACTGCCTCATCCTCCCACATCTCAGCACATAAAACTTACTGTCAGAAGAACTCACAGCATGAGAATTAATCAAGGAACTCTTAAAATACTCCAAGCACCTTCCTTCTGATGACTAATTTGCCTTTCCTATTGCAAACTACTAATTTTTTATCTCAATCGATATGTACGAATATACCTTCCCATCAATCACCCAGGGCAAGGACAAACTTCCACTATTTATGTAAGACTGACTACAAGATGAAACAAAAATTGACTACAGCCAACCTGGGCCACTGTGACAGCACCAGAGGGAGGGAGGGAAGGGGAAAGAAGGGATGGGAGCAGAGGCAGTGGGCACCTCAGGGAGGAACGAGGGGCTGGTGGGAGAGGAATCTTCACCTGGCAGCACATGTGGGCACTGAAAATCGAGGGGGGGCAGAGCAAGGGAAAGAGCCCATAAGAATCTCTTAGAAATGCCCAAAAGTCCCAGAGGAAGAAGTTCAGAATGAGCAGGAAAAAGGGAACAATAGAAAAATGGCTGAAACGTAAGAAAAATTCCCAGAATTGCTCTGTGGAGAGAGGAGAGGGCAGAGATTGCTCAGATTGGAGCAGAGTGGCCCCAGCAGAACCCAGGAGGCTTCAGGGTTGTATTAATAGGGGAGATTTTCTCTATCCAGTCAAAAGCATTAACACTCAAGGAGGGTTGAGCTGGAAATCCACTGAAGCATTTGAAGATGGAAACAGCCACCTGAAGCACTACTTGCATGTAAGGACATGTACATCCAAGCCAGACACATCCTACACATCTCCAGACATTTCCAAACTCCATGGGTACACCTGCAAAATCCATGTAGAGCTCACAGAGCTCTAGACAAGCCCAGCACCTCAGGCTGCCTCCAGATCTGCCCAGACATGTTTTAGGGATGAACATGGCATGATTCCAAAGTGCAATTCGTGGCTTATAAACCAAATGTAAGCACTGCTACACCACACACACAAATCACAATTTCTTAGTGAGGTTGTGTCACTTCAGGGATGTGGAAACTCAAATGTGAATTCAAAAGATGTTTCTTGCTAAGGAGCTGCAAAGAAAAACACTGGAAAGAGGCAGAAGTGGTCACTGTGTCTCAGTCTCCACTCCCTTGACACGTTTCACTAAGGAAGCTTTTTCACTGGAAAAATAAAGAGAACAAACAGGTAAAAGGATTTAAAGGGAGCTTACAAGAAAGATGGGGCCAGACTTTTTAGTTGTCTGGTTTAGTTTAGTTAGCCTGTTGTGATAGGACAAGGTGGGTAGTTTAAACTAAAGGGAGATTCAGATAAAATAATAACATTTTTTATGATGAGGGTGGTGAGGCCCTGGCACAGGTTGCCCAGAGAAGCTGTGGCTGCCCTATCCCTGGAAGTTTCCAAGGCCAGGTTGGACAGGGCTTAGATCAACCTGGTTTAGTGGAAGGTGTCCCTGCCCATGGCAGGGGGTTCAAAGGAAGTTCCCTTCCAACCCAAACCATTTCACAATTCATTGCAGAAACATCGGGTCTGAGTTCTTCCACTTTCCACCCAGGAAATTCCCTCTGTTTGGGCTGGGCTTTCTCTGGAGCATAAGGATCTGCCACCTTTTCCTTATCAAGATACAGGATCACAGCAGCCATAAAGTTCAATATTTCAGGAGATTAAATGCAGCAGAGAAAGTAATCAAAGAAGGAAACAGCAGGACAAAACGCAGGAAACACACCACGAAGATTCCCATGCACTGACTTGGAACAGACGGATGTTGAATCTTGGGTCTGTTATTTTTCATGAGCAGGATTCATATTTCTTGATAAAAATTACTAAATCACCCAACTAAAGCCACTTTTGCCATAAACTCCTCCATCAACCGTTCCAAATCAACACACACCCTGGGGCTGTTCAGACAGTACAGAGCAGTGGATATGGAAGGACTGACAACCATCCCAAATAAGGAGATACAGCTGACCAGGATATGCTTTAGCAAAAAGCTTTGGATGTGCTTGGTTTGGAAGACAAAGTTAGGCTGATGGACCTCAGTAGGAGTGCACCTGCGAGAGTCACATTATTAAGGTTATAGATGTGCCTAATTACCTTGATGAAATATGGTCCAATTTGTTAATTTAAGTGAGCAAAGTAGTAAATCATGTTAAATACTGTGGCACTGTGGGGCTGCTTCTGAGCAAACAGGATTTTGCATAGAATGAAAAATTTCTGTTCAGAGTTGAGGACTCTCCCCATTCTGGGGCACTTACACACATTTTTCTCCCCTACAAAAGGCACTTGCAGCACAATACAAAAGGTATTGTAAATAATAATCTTTAAAAATGCCTTTAAAAATACATTTAAGGGTATAAACATTAACCTCTGTGAGACAAGGAAGAGACATATGTACACAGATCTATGTTTGTTTCAAAACTAGAAAATGTATTTCCCTAATCCTTGTGATGTTAATCAATTCAGCTCATTAAACCCTGGTTAAGAATTTTAAATCAAAGATAAGTTTCCACATATTATTAAAACAAAACAAAACAGTTACAAAAAACCCAAACCCACACAAGCAGGAAAACCCTCCCCACCACATCTCTTTTTCTCTCTATCACAAAAAGGCCCGAGAGACTCTAAATTTGACTCTTGGTACTACTAGTCAGATCAGTTTTATTAATTAAGACAAGGAACCGACTGGAATTTACCTTGAAAGACCACACAAGGTACATTATTAGAATAATCTCCTTATAAAGAATAGAAACAAGAAAAAAAGAGAAGAATGTAATTGGAATTCATGCTATGGCAGTGTCAGAATAGGTTATTGCACCCGCACTGCAAACTTGCCCCACATCTCTAGCAAGGAAAAGCAGAGGACATTGAGCTTTCTCAAGCTGAGGAATTTATTAAATGGAACAAAGAAAATAAATGTGAATTGTCTAAAAATTATAATAATAAATCATAGAATTCCAGAATGGTTTGGATTGGAAGGGACCTTAAAGACCATCTCATTCCAGCCACCTTTCACTAGACCGGGTTTCTCAAAGTCCTAACAGTTACAAGTTGAAACTATCGGAATGATTCTCAGACATTGCAGATCATTTCAGATCATATCAGACACACGGCAAAGCAGGCAAGTAGCCTTATAACAGAATAAGTGATGTTATGGTTAATAAGATTTTTTACTTAATTTATATTCACAAGATATCTTTTAAATTCCCTTGTGGGCGAGGGGTGCCCACAACATTTAAAATAAGCTCAGCAGGAAGAGGCAAAGACTGAAAGGAACACCCCATGTTCACACAACTCCTGTGAAGGTCCTTGTTCCCCATTTTTGGTGCCTGCCCAGCATCCCAGGCCCTTTCCCATCACTGCATCATCCCTGGTAGGAACATGCACAGTACCAGGAGCAGGAGGAGGATGGAAGGGAAGGAAAGCTTTAGGTCTAGAGGATGTTGCACAGCACCTCAGGACAGCTTAGATTTGAAATTAGCCTGGCTAGAATTTGCAGATGGCTCTTTCCTGTTGTAGCTCTCAAAGTGCTATAAATTTTGGTGTTGTATCTGCTGTACCTTCCTGTCTTGCCAAGTGCTCCAACTGAAAATAAAACCTAGATCAGCTCCCTGAGAGAGAAAAAGCCAAGCTAAACAAGCCCGAGCCTCATGAAGACTGATAAATCGAGCCCTTGTCCACTGATTTCATATCCCAGTGAAAACTGGATCCCCTTTTAAATGCTCGGGAGGTATAGAGGGAATTTTCAAAGGGAATCTTGCTACTGTGGAGAGTAATACCTCGACTTGGGCTGCTCTGTGTGTACCCTGCTCCAACTCTCACCGAGGCACACAATAGCAGGCAGCATCATGGCTTCAGATTATTGGGCTACACTGAATATTAATTCAGCTCTGTGCTTACAGAATGACTAACTCAATCAGTGAGTTTATTGGAGACATATTTAAGAAGGGGTATTTATGGATTAGGCCCAGATTTTAGAAATGAAATGGGAGACAATCTAACAAATCTATCAGGAATAAGATCAACAACTTAAAGTTTAAACCAATCATCTTGAGTCTATATTTGAACTTGGATATGCAGATGTGGTGCACAAGTCCCAATGGTTCAGCAATACACTCAAAGGATCAACAGCCCTATAGACAGCTAAATTACTCGGAAAGCCAGGGAATTTATCAAACATGAATTTCAAAGTGGATTCTAGCCTGCAGGAAAAAATGGAAGTGCCCATTAATGTACATACAAAATAAATGTTGTCTGCAAGCTCATTCAACTATTTATTTTTGACACAGAACTGGCTAAAGATTTTTTAATTTACATAAAAAGGTACAAAGCCTGTAACCCCTTTGATGGAAGAGATGGGAATAAATATCCTGCAAAAGAGGGTTTGTTTGTTTTTTAAAGGAGCACTAACAACCTCACAGGTACAACACAAAGGAATCATTTACGCTCCTTCACATCTATTAGTGCATTATTTATAACCAACTCCAATTTGAGAACGTTGGCATTAAGTATGTTTCTCACATGTAGAGGAAATTCTTACAAACTGATCATATATTATGGATGAAAATTGTAACAGCTACACCAAAACTAGTTAGAGCAGACGTGGCTGAATTGAATGAACACTGGAGTGGGCCCTTCCTAAGTTAGGTGCTGCCCAACTATTTGTTTATTTTACTCACCAAATCAAAGAAAAGAGAAGTTAAATTCATGTATTGCTGACAGATCATTTATAAAAAAATTTTGGCTTTAGTAACAAAATATTTCACAGCCAAGATTAAAAAAGAAATAAAAATTATTCAATTATCCACAGGCCTTTCCAAATCAAGATGCTGCTTTACCTGTACAGAGAGAGGGGCTTAGCCTCATTAAATCAGAATCAACTACACATAAATTACGTAATATAAACTTATAATTACATATTTTAAAATAAAATTTCTATTTCACTCCTAAATGAAATAATCTTAAATCCTCTCAACACTTTTAAGATGTGTCCTATTGGCCAACAAAAATGTGCCAAAACTGGCATTCAGGAGAACATATCCCTCTTTCAAAAGAAACTCATTAACTATGTTGTGCTTCATGGGATTTATACCATCAGTCTTATGACTCAGGGAGTTTAAGCCTCAGACTACTTGAACTGTGTTGCTGTGTCGGCCTCTCAGAATCCTCCTTCCATTCCAAATGGGATCCATTGGTAAAGATCTGCTTGGAGACCCTGCTGTTCACCAGCCTGAAACCCCTGCAGGTGAGCAAAAAATAACATGAAACTTCATAAAACACTATTTCAGCATCACCAAGTTGTTGAAATTCTTCATTATTTTTAATAATTTGGCCATGATACAAACAGTGTTGCACATTAAATCAGCCTTTTTCTCCAACTGCATTGAAATGGAGTAAAAGGAGAAGCAAGGAGATGAATTATAGCAAAAATCCTACAATCAACCAGCACAGCAAAACCCATACGGTGTGTGCAGACCACTCTGCATGACATTGCAACCTGTCCTATGCAATGGGGATTATATCTGAATTTAAAAAAAAAAATCACACAAGAGACTCTCATGAGTTATTTGATGTCCTCATAACAAGAGGATGTTTGCTTCCATGTTAAAGTCTTCACCGTATTGGAAGATGTTTGTATATAGGACCTGAGATGGTGAAAAACTGCTTTATTACTTTATAATACATCACACATAATAAATATTTGTTTAACAAAGCCTGCCTGAACTTCATGAATTAATCAAAATTGAATGTGGCAGGACTTGTATGATTAACTCAAAAGCCATATTCCAAATGATAAATAAACTAATATTAACCTTGTGTGTTCATTAATAATGTAAGTTCTCCATAGTTCACAAACACAACTGATACAGTTAATTGAAGGTTCACATTTGCAAAATATTCATAATTACAGTTTCAATGTTCTGTTCAGTCAGCATCCAAACTAATAAAAAATCAGATTCCATGTGCTCTTCAAATTTAAACCCATCACTTCTCTTCATTAGGCTCCTGACGTGCCTGAAGAAGGGAAGGCAGATGGGATGGGAACATGGAAATAAACATCATTACCTGTTCCTAAGAGAGGAGTTCTTTAATTCAGCAGAAGTCCTGTCTCACCTTTGGTCCCCAGCTTCTGAGACCCTCAGTCGGGTAGTCCAGAGACTTCAAAACAATATGATTTTTACAACAGAAGCCTCACAGAACCAGTCTGCAAAACAATATCAATGTCATAGTATATTAACTTTGCACATGATCAATATAATATGTGACCTGAGAGCTCAGAAATCACAGACTGTTTTGGGTTGGAAGGGACCTTAATGCCCATCTTGTTCCACCCCCTGCCATGGGCAGGGACACCTTCCACTAGACCAGGTTGCTCCAAGTCCTGTCCAACCTGGCCTGGGACACTTCCAGGGATGGGGCAGCCACAGCTTCTCTGGGCAAACTGTGCCAGAGCTCTCACCACCCTCACAGCCAAGAATTCCTTCCCAGTATTCCATCCAACCCTGCCCTCTGGCAGTGGGAAGCCATTCCACCTTGTCTTGTCCCTCTGGGCCCTTGTCTCAAGTCCCCCTCCAGCTCTGTTGGAGCCCCTTTAGGCTGGAAGGGGCTCTAAGGTTTCCCTGGAGCCTTCTCTTCTCCAGGTGAACATCCCCAGCTCTCCCAACCTGGCTCAGAGCAGAGGGGCTCCAGCCCTTGGTGCATCTTTGTGGCCATCTCTGGACTTGCTCCTGAAGGTAAATGTAATGTAAATGTTAATGTGTTCTCCTCTTAAGAAAACAAACAAACAAACAATGATTGAAAAAAACCCACACACAACCTCCTCCAAAAAAAAAATCCATAAAAACCCCCCTTACAAAAACCCAAACAAACCCCTTCAAAGCCTGCCAAAAAAACCCACAAAAAAACAAACCCACATTTCTTACTCATAAATGTGTCAGAAACAGGATCAGCAGAGAATTTCTGTCCACCCATCAAGGGACAACAAGCCAGACTGACTGGAGGAGCATTCATGGTCAGTGTGATCCATGAGCAGGGCAAGGGCTGAGTGGCAGCTGGGAAGGTGCTTTTGCTTTTTTACCTCCATAAGCCAATTTTACCTCCATTTATCCAATTAGGAGAATGAACAGCACTGCAAAGTCCCCTGAGACTCAGTAATAAACCTGTATCTGTTCTGAAGTGGGCCAGACTTAGGAAGAGGTTTTAAATGTGTTGAATCACCAAACCATGGAGATAATCCATGTCTCAGGGTAAGAGGAGTCTCCGGGTTTTCACTGCAAATATTCACCTACACACCACACAAACCCTTGTCTGTCCACTCCTCTCTGAAGTACAACTTGGCAAATAATGTTAATGAACAATTTTGGCAAAAAATAGGCACTTTTGAGCCAAACTCTGTGGTTATTCTGTACTCAGAAGCCAAGTGTGTAGCTGGTTATAAAAATCTATATCCAATCTCTGATGAACCGGTGCCTTTGTGCTTGCAAAGTGCAAGCAAATCACACCTACAATTCAAACATTCAGCATTCACTCTCCACAAAAGAGACTGAATATTTGCTTTGAATTTGTGTGGGTTTTCCCCAACAAATATTCCTGACCATAAATTCTTACATTAGAACATTAGTTAAGAAAAAAATCAAAAGTTATAAAGTGAGAAACCCTTTTGCCAACACAAATGTGGTTTAAAATCTGAGCAAATACTGATGGAAAGTGCTCGGGTGTGAAAAGCTGCCCAATTTTTTTGCTCCAAACAGTTGTTATATGCACATATTTGCATGTCCATGGCATTTTTTGCATTGACTGCGTTTAATGCATTAACTGTATGAAAGTCATCACACCCATCAGCATCCAGAACAGAGGCAGAAACACAAGTAAATGACATCCTTACTACACCATATTTTATGCCTTGTTTTTATTTCCTTGCCTTGCCTTTCAGTGTAAACAGTAGATGTTGTTCTAAGAGGTCACTTTTATATGCTGGTGCACCACTGAACTGTTTAGGTTTAAAATGACACTACTGTTTAAGACCCAGTAATTTTCAGAAGGTATGATTTACTGCTCTGGCACTCTATAAGCCTCATTTCATACCTCCAAGAATGAACTAGTCAAAGTGTTAAATAAACATGAAGTATAAGGCTTGTTTTCTTTCCAAAAGTGCAAGCACTGTGTTACTCTAATGATTAAATATTGTTTAAATATACAACTGCGTGACTAGTTTCACAGTCGATTCTTTCCCTCTGCTTCATTTTATGTATTAATTATTTTGTGTTCAGACAAAGGCTTTAATTAAGAAGCATAAAGAGTTTCTGAAGAGTGAAGAAGTAATGGTTTCATCTGCATTAAACTGATTATAAACAGTTATTTCTGAAGGAAAAAGGCATCAGGGCAAAAAAAGAAAGGAAGAAAAAAAAACCTTAACTAAGCTGGAATTTGTTAGAGGTGTAAGGACCTCATCCTGTCCCATGCCCCAGGGCAAAGCAACCCCATTTATTGACACCCAGATGCTGTGCCCTGAGCCAAAAGCTCACAAACCACCCAAGATATTCAACATGGAGAAGTTAAGCTCTTAATGGGGGGTGCAGAGGCACTGGTGCATCACAAGCCCCCCTTCCCCCAGCCCCTGCTCATCCCTGCCCTCGAGGGATTTCATAGCCAACAGCCTTTGGATGTATTTAAAACTCAGGATATTTAGCAAAGTATCATCAGCCACAACGTTCCCAAGATAAAGAAACACAGTTACCCCATAGTGATTCTGTGAATCTTAAAGAAAATTCACCTATGGGAACAGAGCACTAAAATAGGATCCTTGCTCCTACACATCTTTAAAAGCCATTTTAAGCAGGAGATTAGTAAAACTTTTGAATGCAAAGTAGCACAGGTCATTAAATCCTCAGAAAGGTCTGTGCCATAGCAACAACCTCTCACAAATGTTAGAACAACCTGCAAGAGGATGAGCCCAAGAGGGAAAGGGGCACATGGGACATGTTCAGTGAAACCCATCCTCCAGGAAAAGGGCTCAAGGTTTGTGCTTTCCATAGAATCATAGAATTATTTAGATTGGAAAAGCACTCAAAGATTATCGAGTCTTGCCACTAACACAGCACTGCCAAGCTCACCATTAAACCATGTCCCCAAGTGTCACATCTACACATTTTTTGAAAACTTCCTTGTTCTTAAACACAGGATTTTGAGACAGTGTATTTTTTTATGTCCATGTCCACAAAAAAAACCAAAAAACCCCAACAAAACAAAACCAAACCAAAAAAAAAAAAGAAAAACAAAACAAAACAAAACAAAACAAACAAACAAACAAACCAGAAAAAGCCAACCAAAGACCAAAAAACAAAAAACACAATCAAGTCAAAACCAAACCAAACCAAAAAAACCACAAAAATCAAGCAAATAATAAAAAAAAAAACCCAAACAAAACCCCAAGAAGTAGGAGGGGAAGAAAAAGGGTGCTGAATAGTCAAAATTAAAGTATTTTTAATTTTGAGTGCAAAAAAACTTGTTCAAAAATGGGTTTTGTCATTGCAGACATGAGATCTAACATACTCAAGTTTGTTGGAAGTAATTCCTCTCCCTATAAAGCCCTTGGCACCAAAGCCTGTTCCTGGAAATTAAAATTACATGTGTAGAGTCACAGAAAATCCAGACCGATGGCAACAGTGGCTTTAATTCCCTCATTTACAACCCCGTTCCCAAATGCTTATAAATTTGCCAAACCTCATCTCAGCCTGAAAACCTCCTTTGTGGATGATGCCTTTGACAGGATGAATTTATTGGAGGTTTTGCTTTTTGCATTGATCAGGGGAGTTTCCAACCAGGATTGGCTCCCTGACTGCCAGGAAATGGGGAGGGGCGTGTGAAACATAGATGGGACAGAAATGCGACATGGTTCAGTAGTGGGCTTGGCAGTGTGGGGTTAATAGCTGGACTTGATGAACTTAGAGGTCTTAACCAGCCAAAATCAACCTGTGACTCTATTAAACAGAACCACTGGGCTGCCTCTGCCCTGATGCAGCCCTGGACACCTCCAAACAAGGAGGATGCCGAAGCTGCTCAGTGAAAAAGGTTTCAGAGTGGAAAGTAGAATTTGAAATTTGGCAGAAAATTGGCCTGACAGTAATTTGAATCTGGGCAGATTTAGGTAGAAAGGCAAGGAGAAGAATAAGTTTATGGTTAGTTGATAAATCAGACTGGCTCAATGAGCCCAGGCTCAGGCTTGGAGCCTGAATCCTCCCTCTGATAAAGACCTGGGCTGTCAGCCCGAGGTGGTGAGATCTACAGGGATTCAAAATACTTTTCCATGTAGAATTGGAGATAATTCCACAGGAGAAAATTAAAAAAAATCAGATCAATAAGTTATTCAGTGTTTCCCATGATATTGAGATTTCTCTATAAAATACTCAGAAAAGAAACAAAGATTATTCCCATCACATCTTCCTTTTGTGGGAAGCAACACCACAAAAACATACAAGAAAAAGCTGCATCATAGGATGCACAGAGTGGTAAGGAGGTTATCCCACGCTGGACAAACATTGGAGGGAAGTTTTAAGTGCCCTACCTGATGAAATAAAATTCCCAATACACTACATCCTAAACTTTGTATTCCTCATTTAACAAAAGACACTGCCACAGATAAATATCAGAACAGATTTGTTAATGCTGCACTATTGGCAGCTAAAAACAGATCACTGTGGGCTGGAAGACTGAACAACTGCCAACAGGTAATAAATGGATGGCTCAGTCTAAGGATTTACTGCCAATGGGGGAAAAAAGGGAGTGATGTGGACAGAAATAAACTGAAAAAACTGAAGAACACACAAAATTTCTTGCAGGCTTTCTTCAAAATACAGTTTGGTTGGCAAAAGCCAGGGGAAAGAAGGAGAAACCCCTAATAATCCAGAGAAAGCCTCTGGGCTCCTCTGCCCAGACTGCTGTGCTGCAGCAACACCCACGGGCAAGTGTTCCTAAATAATAATACAAAATTTAAAAACTCTTTATTTTCAGATAATGTGTTTAAATTGGCTCTTCTGCCTTAATCATCACAGACAGAGGTGTTCAAATACCTCACAGAGGTGTGCAAGAGGATGGGCTCAATGGGAGAGACCCCAATATGTGCTGCCAGAGCTGGTCCTCCCAAGAGGATCCTGAAAGGGTTTGACTTTTCTCTGTGCCCTTCAGGACTTGTGCTGCAAGGCTTTAATTGGATTTAAGGACTTCTTCAGCTTTTCCAAAGGCTCACCTTTTTTTTTTTTGGCACTGAAAGAGCCCTTGGGATGCACTGAGGCCCTCCTGTCACATGACAGCAACCTTAAAAAAGGGCTTGAGAATTTATGTTTAGAAATACTGCTGGTCTTTCTTTGGCTGGTGTTGCCATCTCAGGGCTTATTACTTTTTTTAAATATAAACATGTGCATATATACATGTTGAACATACATACATGCATGTAATTATACACATACTAAGGAAATGCACATCGAGTGCTCATGGCCACAGAGCTGTCTTGCTCAAGTTCATCATCTCTCAAGTTTAGCCTTGAGAGGAGATGATTGAGAGGGGATTTTATCAATCTATATAATTATCTGCAGGGAGGGGTCAGAGGATGGACCAGGCTCTGCTTGGGGGTGCTCAGCAATGGCACAATAGGAATGGGTAGAAGCTCATGCCCAGGAAATTCCACCTGAACATGAGGAAGAACTTCTTCCTAAGCAGTGACCCAGTACTGAACAGGTTGAGAGAGGGTGTGGAGTCTCCCTCACTGGAGATATTCCAGTGTCATGTGTTCTGGGATGACCCTGCTTGAGCAGAGGTGAGACCAGATGAGCCACTGTGTTCCCTTCCAATCTTACTCATCCTGTGAGCTCCTCATGCTGTGGGATGGACAGAGCAGTGTCTCTCTGATGAGCCCAAAAATGCTGATGCACCATAATAAGTTTGAAAATATCAATCATTGAAGCAGGTTCTTGAGAATCCTGAGGTTCTGAGTTGTTCTTCCATCATCACAAGCCTTGCTGGAGCCGTGGTTTGCTCACACAGCTCTGCAGGACAAGGCGAGAGATTTGTTCCCAGCAGAGATGCCACTCAATACTGATGTACCTGTATTCTGACTGTATTGTTCAACATTCTTATGGAAAAAAACCAGCTAAACGGTCTGGAGAGAGGCCACTACAGACTTGAATCCAATTGTTCACTTACACAGAGGTGTAACCAATAGAGCAAAGGCATCTTATTTTCCTACAGCATTAACTATACACATCAGGTACAAATTTCTGTGTGGCACATTATTGATCTTCACACACCATATAATAATAATTTCAGGACAAAAAGTCATGGTTAAAGGTATCAACCTGAGCTGAAGTCCCAGAGAAGAGGATCAGTCTGCATGGAGAGTCTGGAACAGCATTAACAAGCCCTATTAACTCTATTTAGGAAAGTAAAAAAAAAAGGAAGGAAGTCAAAAGGAAGAAAAAGTTCCCCAGAAAACTGAAAGATATGAACTTGATAATTACTTGGAACCAAATTAATATCAGGATGGCTGCCATTATTCTCTGAGGACAACCATTTCATCTACTGTGCAGGTGTACTCTCCAAGAGTGGATCACGCTGATGAAAGACTGAGAGAATTTCAATGACACCTTGAGGGATCTTATGAATAAAATATCAAAAAATGGACATCTCCTTTGTATAGGGAGATTTTAATGCAAAAACTGTAACAGGTTTATAAGTTACACCAAGAAAATAAGGAAGGTTTATTCTGTCTTTGGCTGAAGACAGACAGATATTGCCAAGTCAAAGTTTTTCATAACCACAAGAGACTCTTCTTTCAAATGCTCACGTTACCTCTGGGCCGGACTCTTCTAAGCAGATTAACAACACACTCATAAACCAACAAAACTGAGAAGTGACCCTTTCTCCTCCAAGCCCTGACAATCAGAAAACTTCCACAAGAAAACCACTTGCACTTGCAATCAAATCTCCACTGGGCATGTTACAGAAACAGGCAGCAGAGAGCAAAGCACGGCAAAAGTGGATTTAATAACAAACAGGGAATAAGAGCCTTGTTCTGAGGGAAAAAGTGATGGAAGAAAAAAAACTTACAAAAATCTATACTCAAATTAGTAATTAAGCTGGCTGAGAGACTTTTTTGTGCCCTAGGTTTCACCTGTGTATCGTGTCAAAGTGATATGTCTCAGAATCATGCAATTCTAGATTGGTTTGGGTTGGAAGAGAGAGAATTACAGCATCACAGAATCAATTAGGTTGGAAAACAACTCAGAGGTCATCGAGTGCAACCTAAGACCCAACAACACCATATCAACCAGACCATGGCACTGAGTGCCATGTCCAACCTTTCCTTAAACACCTCCAGGGACAGTGATTTCACCACTTCCCTGGGCAGTACACTCAAAGACCTGAAAGATCACCTCGTTCCAACCTCCTTGAAATGGGCAGGGACACCTTCCACTAGACCCAACCAACCTCACCAGCCACACCATGTGCCTGAGAGCATCATCCAAATGCTCCTTGAGCTCTGGCAGCCTTGGTGCTGTGCCCACTGCCCTGGGGAGCCTGTTCAGTGCCCAACCACCCTCTGGGGGAAGAACCTTTCCCTGAGATCCAACCTAACCCTGCCCTGACACAGCTCCAGGCCATTCCCTGAGGTCCTGTCCCAGGTCCCCACAGAGAAGAGCTCAGGACCTGTCCCTCCTCTGCCCCTCTCAAAGAAGTTGTAACTGCAATGAGGTCTCCCCTCAGTCTCCTCTTCCCCAGCTGAACACACCAAGTGCCCTCAGCTGCTCCTCACATGGCTTCAAAGCAAGGCCCTTCACCATTTTTGTTGCCCTCCTTTGGACACTCTCTAATGGCTTAACATCTTTCTGATACTGTGACATCCCAAACTGCCCCAATATTCCAGGTGAGGCTGCCCCAGATCAGAGCAGAGCAGGACAATCCCCTCCCTGGCCCAGCTGGTGATGCTGTCCCTGAATCCCCCCCCAGGACATGGTTGGTCCTCCTGGCTGCCAGGGCACTGATGACTCGTGGACAACTGGCCACTGACCAGGACTCCCATGTCCCTTTCTTGGCACTGCTTTCCAGCACCTCATTTCCCAGTCTGTCTGTACATCCAGGGTTGCCCCACCCCAGGTGCAACTTCATACAGTTGGTGACTGCCCAGCCCTCTGATCTGTC
Source organism: Pseudopipra pipra (assembly GCF_036250125.1). Lineage (NCBI taxonomy): Eukaryota > Metazoa > Chordata > Aves > Passeriformes > Pipridae > Pseudopipra > Pseudopipra pipra. Next base: position 31,863,779 of record NC_087556.1, on the reverse strand, counting down.
AAGGTCTTGGAGGGAATCAACAGCTTGGAGGGAGTCAAGAGCTCACTAAAACCCCAGGTGTGCCATGAGGGGCTGTGCCTCCCCCTCACAGGCTCCCAAAGACCTTGTGCGCTGCCAGGAATGCCCACATGGCAAATGTGTATGTTTGCTGCTAATCTGCATGGAGGGGTCTGTGTGGCATGAGCTGTTTAGGTTCAAGGGTGTTCCACTAGCACAGCTTATTGGGGACTGCATTTTCTCCAGGGTACAAGCCAAGCTCTACATCAAAGCCTGATTGAGCAGAAAATATGTGCTAATGTTCACAGCAGTACTCTATTATGGTATAAGTATGCTTGTAAATATTCACTACATGTTATTACGCCATTTGAACCAAGAATATTGCAGGGTTAAAGGTCGGCCCTAATGCTCTCTCAGGAGGCAGCAGTTTTGAATATAACCAAATGGGATAATGGTCAGGAATACCCAGAGGGGGCAATGTAGCACATCGTAAAGAATTGTGCTGTGAGTTTTAAGTTTTCAGGACAACAAAGATGCCAAGGAGATGGCTCATAAGCAGTCATTATTAATGGAATGACAAGGGTAATGTTAAGCAGGATGTCTTTACTATAATAAATCTTGTCCCTGCGCCATTAGTAGTCCTTACAACTGCAAATAGCAGTTAGGTTATAACCTAACATGGCAGAATTTTATCCTCTCAATCTCTAATGTATTTTATAATGCTGTTAAAGTCAGGAATAGCAACTGTTTAAGCTCACTTAATCTGTGAGAAGTTTAAACACGAATTTTAAATGCGAAATCTGCTTTGATAGTAGTTTCTCTTAATTAAATAGATGAAGTAGCTCTTTCTAAGCGTACACTGGGCTGTACTAGAGGGTCTGGGGAACACTGGTGAATTTAAAACATTAAATATTTTCCTTCAGATGTAAATCTCGCATTCTAAAAAATATACAGACTTTCTCTTAATTTTAAAAGCTATTTCTAAATTTATTTATGAATTTTTCTCCTGTTGTTACAACACTGATTTTCCAGTCTGAAAATAAAATAAAACAAAAATAAATAAATTTTTAATTCCTTGAAATGAATTCTTTTGAGCAAATAACATTTTCTTTTCTTTTCTTTTCTTTTCTTTTCTTTTCTTTTCTTTTCTTTTCTTTTCTTTTCTTTTCTTTTCTTTTCTTTTCTTTTCTTTTCTTTTCTTTTCTTTTCTTTTCTTTTCTTTTCTCTTTTCTTTTCTTTTCTTTTCTTTTCTTTTCTTTTCTTTTCTTTTCTTTTCTTTTCTTTTCTTTTCTTTTCTTTTCTTTTCTTTTCTTTTCTTTTCTTTTCTTTTCTTTTCTTTTCTTTTCTTTTCTTTTCTTTTCTTTTCTTTCTTTTCTTTTCCTTCCCAAACCTTCCCAAATCTTCCCAAATCTTCCCAAACCTTCCCTTCCCAAACCTTCCCAAACCTTCCCTTCCCAAACCTTCCCTTCCCAAACTTTCTCTTCCCTTCCTTTCCCTGCCTTCCCTTTCCCTTTCCCCAAATTCTGTTCTCAACACAGCAAAGAAAATCAACAACTCTTTCCATAAAAATGGCATAATTCCAGATTGACATTTTATGATCATTGAGAGTCTGATCCAACGAAAATATATCACTTTCCAAATCTTTCTTCAAGTCATAGGGAAAGTAGTGATATGATGTTAAAGACTAAATAAATAAATAAATTGAATGGTATTACAGAAGAGCAATTATTCATCTTAATGTATCAAATTTGGCTCTGTTAAATGGCTCCTGAATCTTAGCTAACTGTTTTATAAATATTTAAACAGCTTCGCTGCCAGCTATCCATTTCACCTGCTTTGTTTTTCTTCTACTGATCTTCCAGAAATAGCTAAGGAATAACCAGTTCAATTAACTCAGGGTAACAGTGTGGCAGAGCTGTCCTTGCATCATGATAGATGGAATCCAGAGTATTAATCAGGGGCCAGCAGAGTATTAGCAGATATGGTCAGCCCCATCTCTAACCATTCTGGTGTTCAATGTGCTCCTTGACAGCTTTTCTCTTCTGAAAGTCATCAGAAAGCCCTCTGAACTTCTACGTGACATTTGGAAATCAGCAAACTGAAGGAATCACAATGGGTCTTGCATATTCTCTCAAAAAACCCCAATATGTATTTTACCTGGTAACAAAATTTTGTCATTACGTATTTTGGTCTGCAAAGGATTTGAGTAGACAAGTACAAGGTATGAAAGCAGTCCCCTGGATAAAGAACTAGCTTTACTAGAAGCTTTGTTATCCCTGTTGTCTGGGGATCATCTTTCCTTGGTGATCACTATGTCAGGAGTGTTTAATACCTTCCACTGTAAAATATCTTCATTGTGATATTATATTCATTATTTTCGGAAATTAGATGAACAGTGAGATGTTAATGTCCCATTTCTTCATCCAGCTCTTGGCACTTCAGAGAGAACCTCTTCACCCAGATGGCAGACTGGGACCTCGACCCTGGATGAGTGGCCAGGACCAGCAGAGCCTCAGGGGCTGGTCCAGACTGAGCTGTGTGAGCTGCTGCTCTCCCTCCTCAGCCAGGACCTAAACACAGGACCCAAATCCTTCCTGTCTCCTGTGCCAGGAGACCTCACCTAGGCGACAATAAAGTCTTCCACAGCAAAAGAAGGCCAAGTCCTTGTTCTGAAAGCTTTGAGTGCTAATAAGGCCAAGGTTGTGGGTTTAATCCCCATCGAGGTCATTCACTTACGAGTCGGATTCAATGATCCTTGTGGATACCTTCCAACTCAGAATATTCTGTGATTCTGTGACCCTGTGAGTTCAAACCCTGATAACATAACAGGGCATTTAAAGAATGTAATTCCTTGGGATTTTTTTTTCATTTCCTAAACTAGGATGCAGACAAGTAGCACCAGTTCAAAACCCTTATTGAGATGCCAAAGAAGCTGAGCCCTTACAAGCAATTTTAATTTCATGGACATACTATAACAGCACATCATACCTTCTGGCACATGGTGTGACTCTTGAGGATGGTCCTGTACAGGGCCAGGAGTTGGACTCGATGATCCTTGTGAGTCCCTTCAACTCAGGATATTCTGGGATTGTGTCATCAGAAGTTTGACGAAAGCAGATAATAAAGGAATTCGGCCACTTCGGAGTGATTTCCAGAAGAGCCCAGGTTGTTATCGCCCCCCTTCCATTCCAGGGAGCTGATGGCATGTGTTGCACAGCAGGAAGGAGCAGAGCAGCCGTGAGACACAGGCAGGAGCTGGAGCGGCCCCGTGGATCCGCTTTTCCCACCCAAATGCAAAGCAGAGCTCCGAGTGCTCCAGAGGTCTGCTCTCTGGTGAGGTTCAACATTAAGATGTGACAAGCTCCTTATATACAAGAGGATAAATGATATGCAAAGTCCATACTCTTTGTTCTGACAAGTGTCCAGAGGGAAAATTCTTGAGATAAAGCTGTAGCTTTCTAAGGCACTGGGGTAGGGTGGGCAGAATGAAGATTTTATCAAAGAAGTTGAGCATTGAAACACTAAAAACCAGCACATTGCTCTCTCTCTGCACCTTCACACCCCCATCAGTATGCTGCCCTTACCTCCCACTTAGCCATTTGGCATCACCCCAGTCCATTGGGAAGGTTTTTTCCCTTTTTTTTTTTCATAGCTAAATATATCTAGAAAGAGATCACCACATAAGAATTCTTTTTTTTCCCTGTGGGGAAAGACTCAAGAGCTGGTGTTAGACCAGCCTGGCCCTGGTCTCACCTGGAAGGAACACACTGTATTTCTGAGTGACCAGTGCTGGGGCAAACACCTCTCTGAAATTGCCTCAGAAGACACAGCATGGCTGGACACCCACCTTTCCTCTTTATTTCAAGCGAGACAGGACAGAGAGGGAGCTCATAACAGACAAATTCAGGAACATGGCTAAATAAAGACCAGAGATGTCCATCTGGGCACGGATATGTCTGAAGGCCCATCCAGAAAAGAAACTGGTGCAGCTTTTTACCCTGCTCTATTTTATCACCATGACCCCTTAATATGTATATTTTATATATATATTTTATATATAATCTTGTCCCAGTGATGATAAGTGTGAAGAAGCTTTTCCATCCATGCTGTGAAGGCTGCAAAGGCTGCAAGTCCCCACTGCCAAACTCTGGTGGACCCAGGACACATCAAAAGTAGGCAATTATATTATTGAAACAAATTTGGGAATTTCTGTGGATGCCCCATCCCTGGAAGTGTCCAAGGCCAGGTTGGATGGGGTTTGGAGCAACTGGTCTAGTGGAAGGTGTCCCTGACCATGGCAGGGAGATGGAACTGGATGAGCTTTAAGGTCCTTCAAATCCAAACCAGTCTGGGATTCTATGATTCAGTGATTTCTGAATTAAACCCAGTCATCTCTAAGACTTTGGTTGTATTTGGAATGAAAGATTTTTGTAACAGGGAACAGATAAATCCAGATGCAAAAGAAACAAACTGTTGATTAAGAGCTCAGCGTGGTTCTTATGTAAATATGATGTAAACATTAAAATTCACCCTTAACTCTGTTTACCTCCAAAGTGTAGAGCTCATCAATTATTAGACATTGTTTTAATGCACACAGTATGCCCCCATAATATGGCAATAAGTCCCAAAGACTTATGTAAAATATCTCTTTTTTAATCATGTCTAGTTTCATAGACAAAAGTAATCACTAAAAAGCCAGTGGCTACAAAAACTGCAAACAAAATGAACCTTTAAAAGCTAATGACTTAAGGGTGATTTTACAGACATATAAAGTATGTTAGGGGCTTACACTATTTGTCATTAACACATATTTTGAAAGCTCGGCTAATATAATGTGACACAAAATTAGTCAAACACAATTCATGCAATATTGTTTAATTTTACTCCTCATTTAACTTGGTTTTAAGCAAAATCATTATGTCACATGATAACGTTCACTTGAACAAGAAATATTTTATAATGGTGTCTGCGTTTGGAAATGAGTTATTAGGAGCTACATGCTGAACACATTCTTAACTATGAAAACTATAAAGCTAATAGCTTCATCATATTTTGACAACATCTACATACTTTATGCATTATTTACAAGAAAGATATAAAATGAAACTACTGAATATCTTGCCCCATACTTCACAGTCATAGTTAACTGGTTAAAAATATACCACATTTATCTTCCTCCTGCTTTGGATTTGCATAGGGATATTTGCATACCGTGTTGCAATGTGCTCTTAATGTAAAATTTAACCTTTGTACTTTCCCTCTGATGTGGAAGGTATACTCATTAAGTTAAAAATAATGGTAAAAATAAGTCTGCTGGTGATATACTTTCCATGAATGATTCCCTTGAGTGGTGAGGAAAGGTAAAATGTGGGTGGGAAAATGTTTAATTGAATTAACTCCTCATTTCCTATATTTTTATTCCAAATTTCACCAGCAGAGCAATTGGACTGGTATTTGTCAACCACACAAGTTCTACCTTCAGTGCTGGGGCTCTCAGTGCCCTTCATCCTACATGTAAAGATGCATTTCTAGGCATAGATGGAGATCTAAACCACAGAATCACAGAATATCCTGAGTTGGAGGGACCCACAAGGATCTTCCAGTCCGACTTCTGGCCCTGCACAGACACCTCAACAATCCCATCCTGTCCCTGACAGCATTGTCCAAACGCTCCTCAAGCTCTGGCAGCCTTGGGGCCGTGACCACTGCCCTGGGGAGCCTGTTCAGTGCCCAACCACCCTCTGGGGGAAGAACCTTTTCTTGATATCCAACCTAACCCTCCCCTGAGATCTTTTAATTGCATGTCCAATCACTGAGTGTTGGAACTCCAAAAGGACCTCATGTCCCAGGGAAGGATTTGCTGTGGTTGAACCTTCAGACAGAGTTCAGACCTTTCAAATTTGCTCCAGTTTTCTACAGCTCAGAAGCCCATAATGCAACTTTTTCCCCCTCCAAATGTGGCTAATTCTAAATAACTCCTAAAAGAAATGTAACTCCTATAAAAGAAACAACCCTATTTTTGGCCACTTCTTGTTTGGGTGATGTTTTAAAGTTAAGACATCACCCTTTTTGTACACAAAGCATATCAATATCACAGACCAGAAGAGCACATGATCCAGCAGAGCTTTGTTTCATACTCAGAAAACACACATGAATCCCCTGAATGCTACAACAGCAGTTTTGCCACTTAGCAGCTCCCAAGCAATTAACAGCGGCACCTTCAATTTTCCCTTCCAAAAATTTCATGTGAGTACCTCCCCGCAATGCTACTGCTGTTACGGGTTGCTGGTTCCTTCTCTATTCCAAAAAGACACCCTCCATGTGAAGAAACCCTGCATGACTTGCTTACACGGGGTAATTGGACCAGTATTTTTTCCCTTTTTAGGGCAGATCTGGCATTGGTGTTTTCTCTGCGCTGACCCACCGCCGACCTCCGCTGTTGACCTCAAAGGACTACTTTCTCTTTTGGTAAGAGATAATTCAGTCTCCCTGGTCTGCCTCCTGGGCACAGTCAAAATTATGTGTGGTGATTCTGTGGTGCGGACGACTGTCTGCGACGGGCTGAGCTAATACCGCGGCGTGCAATTAATTCAGGACCTCGGGATGGCCTTGAACGGCCCCTCCTCTACAGGGAACAGCTCCCACCCTCTCCCCACGGAGCCCTCACCTCTAATAAACACGAGCAGGAGTGTTTGGGGGATATGTAAATGCATTAATTTTTTATAAAATCAGTTAGTTAGCGCCCGCTCCCCGCCGTCGGCTCTGCTGTCGGACACCAGGCCAGTGATGCTCTGCTGCCGCTGCCAGGAGGTTTGGAGAGCCCTAGAAAGTTTTAAATAAACAGCAATAGGCTAAATTTCCAGCAAAGAGCGAGGGAAGGAATTCAGGATTGGAGTTTTACTTATTTACTGCCTCATCTGGACCTGGCGGTGATGGTTCCAGTAAAGATCCTCAGCGAGGTAAATAAAAGCGTGGAGCCCCAACAACTGGCTGTTATTACAGCAGCGAGAGGAGGTGTGCAGAGCAGGAAATAACTCTCCCAGGGATAAATTACATGTGATGAGGGCCAAAAGAATACAGCTCCTATTTCAGGAAGTCTTCCAGGCAAAAGCAGAGATTTGGCAGTTTTAGCGTTCCTTTCAAGACAATACACGTACACCAAAAACATTACTCTTCACAGAGTACCCCAGAGGCCTTTCCAATCATCTGGATGCTCGCAGTTATTCCATTCCCTCAAATTCAACACAGATCTTCTTTATTAATTTTAATTTGTCATCAATAACCTGACAGGCTCTCTTTCGGCAAGAAATACTGTATTAACTGTTTCACTCACTGTGGCAGCTATTAAAAATGTGATAATGATTAGCAGTAATGAGGTCAAATAGAATAATGTGAGTATAAGTTGCTACCAGCGAAATATATAACACAAGAGGATTTATTATGTTCACTTGCTGAAATGTAATTTAAAAACAGGATATTACCACCTGCTATGCTGGCTCATAGGGTTATCCAGATCATTTAAGCATTTCCTGCTAATATGTTTATTTGCTTCTGGCAGATATTACCACTACTGTATTTCAAATAACTACACTTAAAACAAAGTTAATTGTTCCTATCTCCTTAATATAAATATGATTATGTAAAGCGATGATTAGATGACTTGCTGGTAAACAGAATTATTTGAGCATCAGTATCAGTTATGATAAAAACAAGGCAATAACACTGAGAGTTGTGGGCAATAAATCAGAGCTGACAAAAGCAGATCTCTAGAGAAGAAACTTTTTGTGGGTGCTAAATGGTGGTGGGAAGGGCTGTGAGACCTGGGCTGTAGATTTTAAATATCAGGGCAAATTAAGTGAAACATTTAAACTTAATCGATACAAAACCTGATAGATAAAGTCATTACCCTGTATTTTCTTAAAAAGATTTTGGATTTTGACTTCCCTGTATTACTCTTCTATTGGTTGATCTAAATAGATTAATCTTCAGTTTTCACTGCAGTGGCACAGAGCAATTCATTAAGGACCTGGATGACACTCAATCTACAAGAGCTTTTTCAGATTGAGAAGATAACATTTTCATATTAAAAAAAAAGCCAATTGTCATCTATTCAGCTTTAATTTTGAGCAGAGATTATGAAGTTGGGCCAAATTCTGCCTCTGTTTACACAGTTTTAAATCCCCTGACCTAAGCCAGAATTCAGCCTTAAACCTGTGCGATGTAAAGCATGACTTGACCTTCAGCACCAAGACTCCATTGCCCTGGGAAGATGGGCTGGCAGGACTGAAGTCCTGCTAGAGGAAGGAGACAGCAAGAGGATTACCTTTTTCAGGATGTGATAGCCACACAGTCTTCCCAGCTAATTACTCCATGATCGGGAAGGAGGGACTTGATGTTTGGAAAATATCAGTCAGCAGTTTGACACCAAGCTTTCATCGTCTTTCTGGCTTTTCAATCAAATCTGTTGTATAAATAATAAAATAGAGACAAAGAAGCAAAAGTGATATGAAGGTGCTGTACAAGAATGGCATGAAGATGTGCCAGGGGAGGTTTAGGTTGGATCTCAGGAAAAGGTTCTTCCCCCAGAGGGTGGTTGGGCACTGAACAGGCTCCCCAGGGCAGTGGGCACAGCCCCAAGGCTGCCAGAGCTCAAGAGACAGGGTGGGATTTGTCTGTGCAGGGCCAGGAGTTGGACTGGAAGATCCTTGTGGGTCCCTCCAACTCAGGATATTCTGTGGTTCTATCATTCTGTCAGCAGAGAGGACATTGCAAGTCAAGGCAAAATATGTCACAAATAGACATTTAGAATATGCATTTATACTTATTTATCTTATTTAAACAGGTTTTTTTTTAATCTGCCATGTTTTTCATGTTATCTTATATACACCTGTTGAACAAATGCATATATAAAGTGGGATTTCCTGAGATTTACATAACCTTTACTTTTTAAAAGCTGGATTCTATGGATAGTATTTTATTCCTGGCAAATGAAGAGCAGGCTGCAATTTGAAGGCAACTATGAATGTGAAGCCCAGAGCTGTGATTAATTATAAGGTAAAGACTTTCTCCACCTGCATCTTTCTAACCACCTCCAACAGTGTCACTCCTCATCTTCACTGAATAAACAAGACACGTAAAGATTACAAAGGGACATTATATTTTTATATTGAAAACATGACACTATGTTATGTGCAAAAGAAGTGGAATAGGAATACTGGGAAGTTCTTCTCACTGTATGTGAGCTTTGTCTGCCTTTTTCAGCATCTTCTTTCCAACACCAGCAATAGCAGGGTCCTGAGCTCCAGTGACGCTGAGGCCACTGGAAGCCAAAGAAATCAAAATTCCTGCTCCTGGCAGGATCTTTTCCATGCAGTGACAATGAAAACTCCCCCAACATGTGATTTCTGTCCTGTGAATAATGCAGGGGGTGAGGCTCAGTCCATCCTGGGCATCCTGGCATCCACTGCTAATTATTGGCTGGAGTAATTGGGCTCTGGAAGACTCTCCTTGTATAAAGTCAGGATTGAGAGATGAGCGTGGAGCTTGCAGTGAGTTTGGTTTTGCACTTCTCAGAAAAAAAAGAAAGTAGGGAAAACAAAATGAAAAAGTAAAAAGAGTGAGAGGGAGATGGCTCAGGGCTGTTCAAAAGTCGAGTGATTGATGGTACGGCATAAAGAAGGGCAGAGGAACAAATTAGGCAGCACCCCTTGTACCATATGTCGGGAGGGCAATTCCAGAAGTGTTGCTTTCTCCTGGCAAACCCAATCACTGCTGCTGTGCCACAGGGAGAGGCCTTTAGGGGCCTCCTGCCTCCCGTCACCGTGCCCAGGTACCCGTCAGCCCTCTGTGCTCCTGCTGCTCCTGTGATGTTCCCCCACTGCTGGCTTTACATATCAGCTAAATTTGAATTGATGAGAGGTACAGTGTTTGTAATCCTACATCAAGCAGTGCCTGTGTCTGGCATTTATTTGTGCTATTGCTTTGGCAGCTTCTTCCAGAGCCTCCTCTCATCTGACATGTCAGGTCTACAATCAAAGAGGAATAGTGAATTCACTTTTACAGTTAGGCAAGCTGAATGCTATTACCCGTGTATTTGTCACCAACCTGCAGATCCCAGCCTCTAATCTGCCATCTGGATGGATGCTACAAAGTTAAGAGCCAGGGACATGCATTTCTCAGTAACTACCTGCTGTCAGCTATTATTTTAAGGATCCTGTGATTTTCTTTTATTTTGACTAGAAAAAACAAGGCAGCTGCAGTAATAAAAAGGCATATCAACTAGTCACTTCCTGGCAGATTTGTCACTGGTGTGGATACAGTAGTGGTATTTTTTGTTAGCAAATGTATACAGTGGAATATAGTATTGTAAATCTGGAGTGCATTCTTCACAAAGGAAAAAAAAATATTCCTTTTTAGAACCTTGTATACCAGTCAACAAAATAAAAAATGAAAACAGATTTGCTTTCACCTTGTTGTGCACATGTATTATATTTTTCTTTTACAATATTGTCCATTGTGTGCAACAGACTTCATAAAAACCCTGTTTGGGTTTAAAAATTGCCATTGTCCTCCAATTGTGGCGGCTGCATCCTCAGTTACTGCCCAAGTCCCGGGCTGTAAATATTTGCTGAGAAGAACCAGGGGTTTTATGTTTGGAGAATCTGGAGAATAAGATTAACTTTTCAATTAACAATTGAACAATTAACAATTTTCAAATTAATTTATTATAGTAATGCTTTGAAAAAACACGGGCAAGAAATGCAGTGATGGAAAAGTATCCTGGACCAAATTAATCCCCTGTGTGACTCTATTTCAGTCAACATAGTTACATCAGGATAAAATTATAATTAATTGTTATTAACACGAGCATGAAGAAACTGATGAGAACAGTCTAAGAGTGAAAATAATATATACCCAGTTCAGGTCCTGTGGTTCTACACAAGAACAAATTGTTCTACTTTCAAGCTGTCATTTGTCATCATTTTAGATGATAAAGTGATTGTTTTGCTCTTGCATTTCATTTGTTAGAAATTCTTTGATAAAGATCCTGCTTGCAGTTCTCAGTATGTGGCTGGATTAAACAATCAAAAGATTTCTTGTATGACATATTTAGCATGTGGAAACACAATTCCAGGGGGTCTGGCGTGCCCATGGATGGTGGGACATCCCCACAAGGCAGCACACACATGTAAGGTCAGCATCCCACACAAAGCCCCACTACAACCTGTCTCACCTGGAACTTTGTGCAGGGGCCACAGGTTCTGGGGTTGCAGAGCAAAAATGATGCTTTGGCCCTAAAAAGAGGAAAATTGCATCAAATTTGGAGAAAAGAATGCTTCAGGGAGACATCAGTGCGGCCTTACAGTACTGGGCTTATAAAAATGGACAGTGACTTTTTAGATGGGCAGATAGTGACAGGACAAGGGGTAATGGCTTCCCACTGCATTGGCTAAGGCAAATTTTCACTTCCTGCTGCTCTTTTTTCCTGAAGAGAGGCTTTTTGAGGAGCTGAAGTGGAGGAACTCATCTCTTGCTTATGGCTGATGAGTTCTCACTAATGATCACAGAGTGCTGCATACTTTGGGATTTGATTTTGGTAAACATGCTCAGTTTAGGTGTTTATTCAAAACATCCAAGTCTCATCAGTCTCCAAGATGGTTGTGACAGCTACAAAAAAGTGGGCAAATTGTTAATGGTTGAGGAGCAATCAGAGTGTACAGCATTTAATGAATTAAATTTTAATAGTATTTTCAGATGATTCAGAGCCATCCAGCTCAGATCTCAGTCAGCATATGGCATTATCTGATGGTTGCTACTCTTGTCCTCTTTGTCTTACTCCATTTCACTTGCTCTATCTAGTTTTCAATTGGACAACAGGGACTGGAGGGCTGGTGACACAACCTGAGTCATCCTGCACAACTCCTGGAACCTCCGATGCAAATCAGGACAACTGAGCCCAGAACTAACAACTGCTGGGAGGAACTGATGCTGTGTTTTTTAGAGGCTGAAATAGGACTATTGAAAGAGTTTTTATGAGACTCCTTGTGCTTACATTTTCATACCATAACCAATGAAAATAATTTGAAAATATTAAATGTAATCAGGTTGCTCAGAGCTCCATCCAGCCTGGCCTTGATGAGCACTTCCAGGGATGGGGCAGCCACATCTTCTCTGAGCAACCTGTGCCAGGCCCTCACCACCCTCACGGGGAAGAATTTTTTCCTAATATCCAACCTAAACCTACTCTCTGTCAGTTTGAATCCATTCCCCCTTGGTCTGTCACTGTATGTTCTGTGGTTGGAGGACCAACCTCCCCACTGCTAACACAGCCTGGCAGACTGGAGAAGCAAATGTCAACTCAAAATATCTAATTAGGTTATTCCCACATCACCATCCTACAACTCACCCATCCCTGTGGGTGCTACAGGAGCAGCTACGTCTTGGCACCTTATGCTCACACAAGTCACAAGTGACTCTCCAACTATATTTCAGCATATAAATGAAAAATAAGGTTTAAACTGAATTCTGATGGCAATAGGATTAGAGCTGAAACACCGAGAGAACTATGTAAACATCCCTGGGAGTATCTGTAAATCCAAGTGCTCTGTAAGTCAATCTTCACTCAAATGTGTTCAGCTCAGTTGCAGTTAAGATGAACTCAGCCTTGAAGTCTTGTCAGACACATAGACCTGAGCACAGTGGATTTGTGTCCATGTAACTGAAGTCAAATGTTGGTCTCCCAGCTCTCAGCACCTCTGGAAGGTGTAGGCTTACAGAGCTGGTCAAAGACTTTCAAAAAGTGCCTTCAACAGAAAGTGTCTGTGCTACAGAAGAGGCATTTTCTCCCCTTTGCCTAAACAGCTTTCACTGAGGAAAAAAAAAAAAAAAAATTAAAATTTCTTGGAAAAGCCTACATTGCTCCTAATTCATAGGATCTTGGGATATTTTTCAGAAAAGTACAGAATCAATACATCTAAATCAAATGTATATTATAACTTTTAAAATTATATCTATTTTTAACATTTTGTTTGACTACCTAGAGAGCAAAGCACTTTAAGATCTCTTACTCCATGTAAATAATACGTGGAGTACAAGACAGGCAGCTCATGTGTTCTCTGATGAAAACGGATCTGAGAGAGAGATTTTCATAAAACCTTTCAGTCAGCAAAGTTCTTTCTGAGTGATTTCTTCTAAGTGGTATTTAAGTGTAAACAAGAGGATGTAGCAGTTTGTGGGAGAAGGTTATGTTTTATGGTTGAACTTGATGATCTTAAAGGCCTTTTCCAACCTCAGTGATTGAATGATTCTGCTGGATTCACCTTTCTATTGTGATAGGCATTGACTGCCAAAATCAGCTGGTGTTTACAGAGAGGTTCAGTCCTGCCATGAGGGTTTTCCAAATTGCCCCGAGTTTATTCCAGGGAAAAGAGCAATCTGCATACTTTATTTATCCTTTTCAGAGCTGTCAAAAGATCATTCCTGTAGAGGGGGCGTGAGGGTTCAACTCCTCGCATGGGAAGTTAATCTTCGATATGAAAGAAAATGCAGGATTAGCTGGTCTGAAATTCTGCTAATAGATTAAAGGACTCTCTCCAACCTTTTAAGGTTATTTATTAGTATTTTATTAACACATTTAGAACAAAAATGACTGTTGTTTTCAGAATTCATTTTTCAGGCTGCAGCCTCACACCAGATGACACTCGGGCGCCAGCTCTTTGGGAATACACATCAAACCCTGGTTCATAATTTATGTAATGACATATACTTGGACACTGATTAGCTACCTTATCAGCCCTGTAATAAAGGAAGCATAACCCCTAGTTTATCATTCATTTATCTGAAGTCATTTTGAATAATATCACAAGATTGTAATGTAATCATTATGCTGTACAGCATGTGTGGGCCAGTCCCCTACACTGGCAGTGTCAGAGGACTGTCATAGTTCATACTACTTAATTTGCTCACTTCTTACACATTTATGAAATTGGAGTCAACAGTCTGGTGGAGCAGGAATATTCCAGGCAAGAGGCTTACACAAGTTGTTAACAGGGTGTTCATTGGGAGGGTGAGGAAGCACGAGACGGGATGAAAATGGTTTTGTGATGTAATTGAATGGGTGGCCAAGGAGCAAGTTGAACTTCCCTTGATGTCCTCCATCCAAAGCACCCGCCGACTTTGTTGGCACTTTCTCTGTGCGTGAGGAAAAAGTTTCCCTTTAGACATCTTAAAAGCCCTCAGCAAGGAAAAGGGGTTTCTTCATTGTCTGCAAAGCTTGAAGAGTTCCTGAATTAATCATGGAGCTCACAGTGAGGTCTACAGGTAGAATAAACACCAGTGTCCTGCATCTCCCTGGCTCTGGGGAGGGCAGAAGGCAATGAGTGCATGGGGGCATCTTGCAAACTCAAGCACAGCCTTGTCCTTCTTCCCTGGGATGCTTGTGGGTTTATAACCAGCTCTCACAATATTTTATATTTTAATTAAGGTGTCTGAGTTTTTGGAAATGGTGCTGATTAAGGGAAAAGGGTTCTAAACTTCAAGGGCTAGGAGAAAACTTTGGAAACATGAGCTGCTAGAGTCTGAAATAATCAGAAAAAATGACCGTATTTATATATATTAATATAACATTTATGTTGCTCTCATGGAATTCAGGGCCCAGCTTTTTTGAGTGTCTGAGGTGCACAACTGTAAGATTGCAGCAAAACCCAGCAAGTCTTACCCAGAACACGGAGCAGAAGCAACAAAACACCAGCAAAGATGGCTCAGTACCTGCTCATCACCTGGCCCTGCTGGACCATCACCTACATTTATGTCCTCTCAAGCCTTAATTTTATGGATCTGGACAGGTTAACACCAGGTTAGCAGCCAAGGATGAGAAATGAAGGATTTGGGGGGCTCTCACTGCAGCTGGGCAGAGGCAGGTGGAGGGGCCCCGGCACTGCCCGGATGGGGCCGTGGCAGCCCCGCAGCCCTGACAGATGAGAGGGGCTGATGGATGGAAGAGCTGGTGACAAGTTGCACTGAGATAATGATTGCTGGGCAGCAGGAGCCATTAGGGTGTCATGGAAAAACCCCAAGATTAATGAACAGCACGAGTTGGATAAGTAATGAAAAAAAGGGAAGGGATGGAAAGAGTAGCATAATGTTTATTTTAAGACAGTTAATCAAAAGAAGCAAATAATTAAAGATACAGTTCTTTTCTGACATCAGTTTAATGAAATTATAACTGCAGAAAATAAAGTAGATATAAAACATAGAGCTGAGTATCAGTTTCCCAGTGGGAAGAGGGGAAGGACCCCTCCAGACAGCCCCAGCAGAGCGATTGGATGGATGACGTGTCTTTTCCCTCTGTGATTGCCAAACAGATCCACATTCCAAACTTCATCCCTCACATATAAATAATCATTTCATGAATAGAGATAAAATGTTTACTGTAAAAACAATTAAATTTGTTTCTAGCCCTTTCTAATATAAGACAGTAAAAGCAGATGATTTAATCATCAATCTTGCATCCTGCATTTATTGACTAGAAATGAATTCTAGTTACAATTTTATTTCTATTAGAATAAAAATATATTCCACAGATTTTGCCAGGGAAACTCATCAGTAAATTTTGGCACTTGAGTTCAAAGTTGATTTGAGTTCAAATTACTCCTGAATACAGAGGAGGGGACAGGTCAGTGGGGGAGCAGGGGATGACCAGGGCCTTGCAGGGCCATTCCAGGCTGTAATTCCTGCAGAGATCACACTGGGAACACTGGCTTTGTTAGTATCAGACGCCTGATGAAGATCAAATGATATTAAATGACCGTGATTGCATCAAACCTCGACTGAAGCAGATGATGCAAAAAAAATAAAAGGAGCATGTGAATCCCTGCACAGCTGGAACAGCAACGAAACTGCAGGAAAAACGGGAATAAAACTGAAACAGGGATCATCAGCCGAGAACCACGTGGTGCATAAAACAAGCCAGGGCCCTCTGAAAGACTGGAAATTTAAATATGAATGAAACTTATGAAATTCTGCTTCATTAAGAAAGAAAATAAAGTTTTAATATTGCAAGAAACAATCCAGCTTAACTCAGATTTTGTTGCACTCTGGAAATAACTAATGTGTCAAACAAAAATGAGCACAGGACAAAGGTGTCATAATATCATTTAATATCATGTGCAAAGATGTCATAATATCATTTAAAATACTGTAAAACCCCACATCATCACAATTTACAAATGAAACACACCTAAACCATAATGTAATCAGGAGGGCTTTTCAAATTTTAAAGCAGAAAAGGAAGCCAAAATTGGGATAAAAATACTCCTTCCTCATTTGTGCAACAGTTTACACCACAATTCTTGCTATGAAATGAGTCAACAATATCTGGTGCCACTTCTGTACCTTTTGGTGCCACAATTACTTTTCTTAACGTATCATAGGAAGTGAACTTTTCCACAACCTGTGCCCAATCTGAGTGTTTCACTGGACATTTATTCCCTCAAGACATAAAAATAAAGCAGAAAAACTTGGTTTGGATGGTTAATGAGTTCACAGGTCTGCTCAAAGACAGCCTAATAAATTAGAAAATATTTTGAATATTTCTATATGGGACTTTTTCACGATATCACTCCTGAAGCACTTCAATAACAAACCCCTTTTTCTGTGGATATTTGCAAACAGCCATTTGTCAAGCATTTATCCATGGCCACATTTGCTGCATTTCAAAATAAATAATGTAATCTGTGATGTAACTGCAGAAAGATGCAGAATTTATAAGATGTGATCTAGGCAAGGAACAGATATTAGACCACATAGTTGCAACATTTGTTTCCAAAGGTCTTTGAAAATGTTGTCAATACTGTCTTCTTGAGAGATGCAAGTGCTCCCAAGTACATCTTCCTGCAAATTGTGCCTACACCACCTTTACCAATCAAATGCAGGTAAAATTTGAGGATCATGATGTAACTTCAAATATAATTTATGTCACACGTCCCACCTGCACATAAACAGCGAGTTATGCTGTTACCCAGCCTTGGATGGAGAGCTCTGGGAAGAAATTCACGATGTGTTCAGGTACCTACATCACCTCCAGCTTGTGCCCAGCCTGGTGCAGAATTTTCCCCTCTCCTTTCCTCCCCAATATTCCAGAATCATCTCTGTAAAAGGATCGTTGCCTCCCAATCCTTCCCTGAGCATCTCCCCTCCCCGGGCTCTGACTGCTTCTCTCCTCCCCTGTGTATTCTACCTTCTTTCAAATTTAAACTGAATTTTTATTTCTAATTGTCACAGGGGTTGAGCACCTGTGTTTTCAAATGGAATATAAAACAGACAGGAAATAATTACGACCCAGCATTCTTTCCTAGGGCTGAAGGCACATTCCTGGCACCTATTATTCTAATTTTGCTCCTTTCTCAGGTCACCTTTTAATTTTAAAGTACTCTCTTCTTTCTGAAACTGAGACAAACTGGGGGAAAATGTGCTTGAAATTTCTTCAGGATCTATTCATGTGCATATGGCACTGGGAGGGGAAGGAAGCAGGTACCTGCTTTAACCATGGACCCGTATGCAGCATAAAAAGTAACAAGACGGTTTTAAAAGCACAGAGAAAACATTGAGTCTTAGAATCCCGGAATCCCAGGTTAGTTTGGGTTGGAAAGGACCTTAAAGTTCATCCAGTACAACCTCTCTTCCTTGGGCAGGGACACCTTTCACTATTCCAGGTTGCTTCAAGCCCCATCCAAGCTGGTCTTGGACACTCCCAGGGATGGGGCAGCCACAGCTTCTCTGGGTAACAACAGCTCACAGAGCCTGTGTGTATACTTTTCCCAATTTCAACTTCACCTCTAAACCCTGAAATCCAGGAAGGTGGTGGTGGAGTGGAGAAGCCTGTAAGTCCTGGTCTGGCTAGGGAAAACACTTGGTTTTCCAAACATAGGAAGGTGTAAATGACAACTGTTAAAAACATAGACTTTTCCTGCAATTAATCTTTATGGGGATGCTGTCAAATCCCCAGGATTTTAATTACCATGAAGTCAAATCTTTTTTTCCAAAGCATTCCAGCTGTATTGTGCTTTGTTAAGAGTAACACTCTTCAGCCCCTACTGATTACAAAATACACCAGTTACACCAAAACTTCCATCAAATTCCCCAAGTTTCAGCTGAAACTTGTCAGGTCTCCTCCTCTCTGGCCCATGTTTCCTCTCCCATCCCCAATGATCACACCTCTGCTAAACCTATTTTTTATGTACTATGACAAGATCTAGTTCCATTCTAAAAATAGATCTCATAATTTATACTCATATAAATTTTAATCTTCATATCATCCTGATACCAAGTCATTGTTGGTCATCAGATATAACCATCTCTCTTAAGTAGCTCTATTTTTCAGCAGCTGGTCAAGTGGTTAAAAAAGACCATCCCTACTCTGTTGACTTTAATTTACAATTGCTCATTTACCTTAAGTGACATCCATAATGCTTCTCACAGTGAGCCTGATGTGCTCTCAGAGTGGTGAAAGCAGGGAATAGGTTTGGAAATGGACATGGGAGCACTGCAGCACAGCTAATAATTAAGGTTAGAACCAGAATTAGTTAGTTAGCTACTATCAGTGATTTTAACACCTGGTCTATAAAGTGCTGCAGCTGAAGATCCAGAAAAGAGCTGGATTATGGCAGCAACCTGTTGGCTAAGGGTGTATTTACTATCTGGTAGTGCTATTTTAAAACAGAGATCTTTCTCCAAAAACCAAAATATGCTCAGAGTTACTCTGCAGCCTGAATTACAGACAGCTTTATCTTACCTGCACCAGCACAACGTGAAAAGTGCTTGCGCTGTGCTACAGCTATCACATAATTAATCCCAATATTGCTACACAAAATCTCATGTGTGATAATATTTTCCAGAAATGTTACATTAGAAAAAGGTTAAATGTCGTATAATTTTTTCTGCTGGATCCTCCTTTGAGCCATGTTTACCCTAAGATACCAGGTTCCAGAAGGTACAAGGAACAATAACATCTGATAGTCCAGTTGACTACATGACAGGAACACACCTGCTGAGAAGAGAGAGCTGGTCTCGATGGTGGCAGGGGTTGGAGGAGGCACCACAGAGTCATAGAACAGTCAGATGTGCTCCTGCACTTCCTTACACATTTGGACTGTTGTCTTCACTACGCTGTATACATACATACATACATATATATATATATATATATATATATATATATATGAGAGATAATTCCCAGTAGACCAACCCTAAGGGTGGACAGTGTCACTGGACTCTTTGCCCATCTATTTTTTTTCTGATCATGGTGTCTCTGCAGTCCTGAGCTCCACCAGCATTTTGGTTTATTATCTGCCTTTCCAAGAACCATAGAAAGGCTTGGATTGGAAGGGACCTTAAAGATCACCTTGTTCCAAGCCCCCTGCCATGGGCAGGGATGTCATCCAAAAGGAGATTCAACTTTGGAGTAGCAGGGAGGAAAATATCCTTAAGAGATGTCACTCTGATTCTCAACTTTAATTCCATAGTGAGAACGAACACACCAGGCTGTACAGTACTCAAGAGTTGTTTCCTGCTCAAAACCACCCCAAACCCTCCTTCATGGAGGTCTTCTCCAGGCAAAAGCCAAGGTTGAATGGGGCTTGGAGCGACCTAGTCTAGTAGAAGGTCCATGACAGGGGGATGGAACAAATTGGTCTTGAGGTTTCTTCCAACCCAAACAAATTTGTAATTTTATGATTCTATAATTCAAGAAGGGGCGACAATGAAACTTATCTAAATTATTCCATTTCCCTCTCATGAGTCTGTTCTTTCCAAGATAACAGAGGTGCAGAGTAATGCCTTTTGCTGGGAACCTTCAAACAAAAACATTCACTTCTCCATGAAAACAATAAATAAAACATGCAGAGCCAGGACCATCACCTGAGTGTCCTGTTGATACCACCACAACTTCCATAAATCCATATACCTATTGACTTATGTGTTATTAATACCTGCTGTATTATTTGTGAACATCATATGTCATTCACAGGAGAGTAGAGGCTTGCAGAAGTTTAGGGAGAGATTCCTGCCTCCACCACAGCCAGGAAAACACAGTCATGGATGTTTGCTTTTGGATGACCATGGCATGCTCTCTCCTCCAGGGAGAGGGATTCTTCCTTGTCCTCCCAAGTCTTGTGCTCGGAAAAGGAAACTGAGCAACATAAGGCCCCATGTTTTATTTTTAATTTATTTAATGGATCTGATCCAAAGCTCCCGAAAGCAGAGGGAGTGAATTCTTGTGGCATGTCAGCAACAGACAGGATCTGAAGCAAAACTCTTGCTTATGTGTAAAGATTAAAGTGCTGTGGAACCATGAGAAAATGTCCCTTTCATTTCAGTATTGATTAGTCTTTATTGAACACACACACTTCTGCTAACTCTGCCTTTGCTGGGGTTTGTTTAGTTTTTACTTCTTTCATGATTTCAAGTGCCTTTGACTGTAATTTTCCCTTTGCTTAACTCAATCAGCTATTGATAAAATCCAAACTGAGATGCTGAGTCCTTAAAAAGAACGTGTGTTTTTTCTATTCTTTAAAAAGTACTACTGCCCGTCTTTGCTGTGAACCATCTGTTACACGTCTAATTAAAATATATTTGTAATGAGCTTATTAGTGCACAGAATATGTCCTGAACAGGATGTCAGTCAAGAACCCATTGTTTGGGGAGATAAGATACCTTAAACTCCTATTAGTTTAACAAAATCCTGCATTGGTGTTTTCAGCCTCTATAAAAGCAAATTCCAAGAGGGCAGGAATTCACACACTTTTTGTAATAATTTCCTCTTCAAATATGTTGCTGTTTCTTTCTAATATAGAGTCAGATGGCCTCTTATAATTGCAGTATCAAATCTTTGCCTCAGTTTTCAACTGCAGGTGATTTCAAATGATTAAAGATGCACAACAGGGAATAAACAAAAATGCTTACATGCAATTATTTTTAATTAGTATTTGGCTATAAAGTGTGTGCCTTCATAAAAAAGTCTGTTATTCACATAAACATCTGTTACCATACACACAAGGAAACACACTGTAAGTCTGTCATCACATCACCAAAACAGAATATACTAAGGAAGGCTGGACAGGAAAGCCAACACTTTGAGTTTTTAAACAAAAGATATAAGCATAACTGCCAAAACAGACACTGCACCACACCTTTCAATTAGTGCAGTGCACAATCAAAGGAAGAGCTATTACCAATGGAATTATACTTGAAAATGTTAAAATAGATGGAATTATTCTTTGAAAACAATGGAATCTGTAAGCACAAGACGATTTCAAACTCTTTACTAATTTTGCACCAGCGAACATAATCAAAACGCTTCCTGTTTGCACAGTATCTCTGGGTACTCTTCTGACAACTTTTTTAAATCTTATTTTTGTTCATTATTTAAGCCCTCTCCAAAAAAAAAAAAAAAAAAAAAAAAAAACCAACAAAAAAACCCCCACAACCCTCTGCTGTGGTGTGAGCACATAAATAAACCCGCAGTGTTCAGTTCTGGCCTCATTTTGCAGAACCCAACTCAGGGACGTTGACATATTTTAAGCAAGAACGCGACAAACAGCGAAGTAAGAGAGATATACAGAGCGATATAAATTAATACCACCATAATTGATAGGTGGAGATAAGGTTGCTCTGCGGAATACTGAGAATAAAATGAAGAGGAGGTGTGAGAGTACCTTGCACATGAATTACTGAATCTGTGGGAATTGCTGAGCTCTGCTGCGAGGAAGCTCTTGGAAACACCTCCAGCAACCAAACTTAACACCTTAGTTCCACCAGCAGAGAAACCCGCAGCATTAACCACCTAGTTTAAACAGCACAGCTCAATTTGCATGAAAATAAAATCAATTGTTTAATTAAAAAGCACACATGGCAGTATCTGCCCGTTGCACCTCGGCGTTATCTATGGTCGGATCTGAGGAGGAAAAAATCACTGCGCCTCAGTTGTGGCTCTGCTGGGACCAATAACTAATCATTACAGCAGAGCCAACCTGGGGGTGCTGCTCGTGGGAAACATGGCTGGAGATGCCACATGTGATCCTGACCCAGCACCTTGACCCATTAATTGTGAGCACAAATCTTTCTGCATATCCTGGGAGAGCTCGTGTGTCTTAAAATCCTTCCTTCATGAGCTGTTAATGAACGTCCTCTGGGCCCGGCTTCCTACTCAAACCAGCACATCTTGGCCCAGAGAGAAGTCAAAAGTACCCTCAGAGTTTCTAATGGCAAAGATGACCCTCTGCTAGGAAGCAGATCCGAATCTTTTCCAGCTCCCTTTGATTTACAAGCCTTCTCTTGCACATCAGCATTTCATATATCTTCCCAAGTGTCAGAAATATGAAAGTCATACATTACAACCAAAGAATGGCCCAGTTCATTACTATCATTTTATTTATTTAACAAATACGGTATTTAATCAGAAGGAACTGACAGCTACAATTGTTTATTGCAATCATACAACACAGCAATAAATAAACATTGCACATTAAGTACAAGGTAGAAGGATCACTGGAAACATCCAGTATAAAAAATTCTTCCAAAGAATTCCTCTCTAACGGACAGTATTAGTAAATCTATTGACAAAGAGCTCCAAAAAGATGGAGCAGTAAATAAAACACGTGGGAGCAGATAAGGTAGGTTTTGCTTTCAGACAAGCAAATTAATTTCTGGGTTGACTCCAGAACAGAACGACGCCACTTCCAGTCGGCATTGGACTAGGACAGTAACATATTACACCCTGACTCGTAAATAACAACAGCCCCAGGAAAGCCTCATCTGCCTTTTAGTGATCAACAATTTTCCATACCATCAACTGTAAATCAGCACTTCTCTCTTCACATCCATGAGAGGGGGTGGGCACCTTACAGCCAACCCTCACCAACTCCACTTCACCCACTGGAGTTGGGGTCCCCTCCCCAGAGGACCTGGACCATGTCACAGCCTATAGTCCTCAACTTTTCCTTCTTTTCCTTCTCCTTTGATTCTGGTCTCAGCTTTGTGAATCCTGACTTATTTGCAAAAAGTAAAGAAAATGTATCTCCATTTCAAAAGCTTCAGATTTCATGCCCCCTCCTGCTTTCTGCAAGTAGAAAGTGGGTTTCGCTTTAAGACACCTCAGCTTTCCCAACTTCAGTGAGAGTTTTGCAAGAGTTAGTGGAGCAGGAGAGTGTCTCAATAACTGTGACAGATGGCTGGGCCTGAGAGAAGAAATAACCATTTTCCTCCTGAAATTTGCTGCAGTACCATGGCAGGGAGATGCTTCCCTTCACCACGTAGGACTCCCCAGGTTGAGAATAAAGTCAGCACTTTTCTTTATTTCTCCTCTTCTTTGCTCTTCCTTTTGGTTTAAAAGTACCTCTCATCCAGCTTGGAATGTTAACATTGAGGGAAAAAGCTTTAACTCTTCATCCCTTAAGACAAACTTGGAAGGAAAAGGGAAACAAATCAATCCTGGCAGTGGCTGGCCAGGGTGTCTGCAGGATCTGTGCCAGGCAGCATCACCTGGGGATGTCAGGGACCTTCTGCCAGTTGCCCCTGGACCTGGACAGCTACCCCACCCTCTGCCCCTCACAAAGGACTGGAATTATTTCAGAACATGCAGGTCCTTGTCATGTTCAGCATTACATCAACGAGACAGGAGATGAAGGTCCAAAGCCCCAAAGCCCCTCAGGTTCTTTGACAGCTGACAAAGGACTAATGGCTCCTCAGAAAAGGGCTATTTCTATGTCTACTGCATATTCCTAAAAATTAAACTGTAAAAGGATCAAAAATAAGGAAGAAAACCCAGGTGAAGTGGCTATTTCTGCTCCACATAACTATCGCCCTTCCACATGAGAGCCAGACCCATAATCCCATATCCAATTCACAGGAAACACAGCATGGAAGTTTCAGAAGGGGAAATATTTCCTTGTAAGAACAACCAAAAAGAGCAAAGGAGAGGTGGGTTTCTAGATCCGTTAGATAACTGAGGCTGGTAAGAACTGCAGAAGTTATCTCATCCAACCTGTTGCTCACAGCAGGGCTGACTGTACAGCTGGACCTGGATCCCAGAGACTTCTCAGGTCCAGGCACAGAAATCCAACACATTCCTTCACATCAGAGCAATACCAGGCATTCCAAGGCCCCAAAACCTTCCCTTGCTGTGCCAATGGCATGGTGTTGGCACAGACCCTGCCCTGACTGACAGGAACAGGAACAAAGCTGTGAGCAAGTCTCTTCCACAAGTTATTCTCTTGGACCTGGAAATACCTGCCAGGGAAAGATGTAGATCAGGGACAGACCAAACCATGTCCATAGTGTTCAACATGTCAAAGGTGAAGAGCTGCAGGTGTTTTAGGGACCACAAAAAACAAATTGACCAGGAGGTGTTGGGCAATTTCTGGCTCCTGCCACTGACCACAGAGAGAGACAAAGACACTTCCCAGGTTTGAATCCAGACAATGCTCTCTTGGGGTAAATCAACCAGACAGAATAACCACCACATCATACCATCCCTGAAAAAAAAGCATTAATTATGTTAAAGTTCAGTAAAAGATAAATTATTCCAGAAGGTGAAATAACTTGGGTGTTCAGCCAAGACTGTCTTTTGAGCACATGAAATACAGACCCTATTCCAAACCCTACATGCTCCAACCTCAGAGGATCCTAGAATAGTATTTCCTAATGCAGATATTTCATCTGTGTGCCCACAGACTTTGAACTGAAATTCCTTAAAGTGTGGATATGGCACTTGGGGACATGGTCAGTGATGGGCTTGGCAGTGCTGGGGGAACGGTTGGACTTGATGGTCTCAGAGGCTTTTCCAACCTTATGGATTCTGTGATCTATGGACACATCTCAGTCTGAACCTATAGATAAGGAAAAATAAACTGAATTGCACTTGAAAGAGCAAAGGGACAGAGGAGCCAGAGATGACAGCAAACAAAAAGTGACTGACTCCTCCTTGGCAAGTGGAAAGTGAAGCAATTGCTCAAATAGCTCCAGGCATTTGCGGTTCAGAAGGCATAAATACCATAAAGAAAATATTGCATTTATGCTGTTATATGCTAAATAAATGCTATCTGTGTGGCTTAACTGTGAAGTTTTGGTTTATATTTTATTTATTCTTTTCCAAGAGAAGCTGATGGCAGTGACAAAAATATTAAAGATATCCAAGAAGGTTAAACCTCCAGTGTGTTCTGCTTGGATGAGGTAAGTTGTAGCTTTAAAAGATGGTCTTGTTGCAGTCAGTAAGAACTCGATGAATGAAACTCTTCAAAAGCATTTCTAAGTACTAATTAATGCAAGTCCTGGAGATAAATAAAGCAGTGAGGAGCAATTGTGCCTGCAACAATGCAAGGACTTCAAATGAGTATCTCATCTTTGAAGGAGGAATTTTAGTTCTTCACTTTATAAATTAATCTGTCTCCAGAAGCCTATTATTCCTCTAACATACAACTTAAAAACAGGATGTATTTGGGACTTTCCCATTGAGGGAAATGTGAAATAATGCGACAATACTTGGTGTGTAGCACCGTGCCAAAAACATCTCGTGTATCTTTGTGAAGTTTAACTCAGAACCACCTGATTCCTTGAGGCTCTCAAATGCCACTGCAACAACAAACACTATCCAATTTCCACGACTATAGAGAAAAATTCCAACTGCAAAGCAGCCTCACAGCCCAGAAGGCAAATACAAAGAATCCAAGTTTAGGTATTTGTTAATTTTTCCCTTAAACCCCATGATTACAAAGCTATTAGTTGAGGGGAGGGAGGGCCTTTATCAACCACTTTATTAATTAAACACATCCCCTGGTTTTATTTTAAAGTTTATCCAAAAATTTGCATTTGCCTACCATAGATGGTAGAGAATCATGGAATTAAAGAATCCCAGGGTGGTTTGGGTTGGAGGGGACCTTAAAGATCATGTCATTCCACTCTCTGCCCTGGGCAGGGACACCTTCCACTAGCCCAGGTTGCTCCAAGCCCCATCCAACCTGGCTTTGGACACTTCCAGGGAGGGCAATGCAAATGCTCAAAAGCAGTACAGACATTGGAGAAAGAATAATAAGAGTATAACTTTTATTTTCTTTGGGAATGCTTTTTAAAGGCAATCAATTTCTGGAGGAATCATGAGGGAACACAGCAAATATTCCCCTGGAAAATAAGGAATATTGACAGTTGGTGTCCAGACCACTGGTAGTATTGCAGAAATCATACACTAGACAGCTGCTTTCCTTTTTTCCTGTTATTTTAACTACTCAGAGCAACACAGGTCCTGATTGCAGAACTCTCTGATTCTTTGGAACATCAGAGGTTTCACATTTTTCTTAGAACTCAGGGAGTCTCAATGAATGACACTTTGTGTTCCCATTTTTCTGACTCTCTTCCTTAACATTTCCCAGAATTAGGTAAAACCTCCAGTACATTTTGTAGCCAGCACGAGATGGGGGATTTCTTCCTTTTCCAGCTGTCACATCAGCAACTCCAAGCACAGTTTTATTTAAATGTTTCAGCAAGAAGACTTGTCAAGCCTATTTTTTTCCTGCAGCCTCCATCTCTGAGTCCCCCAGTTTCCTGTTTCCTTCAGCTGGCTGGGATCCACCAGGAGATGACATCCCACCACTGCTGCACTAACGACACAGAGCCATAAATTCATTCCCTGATGCTCAGACAAACTTCAGTGTTCTTGCAGTACAAAGTTGTGACCTTGATAATATTTTATAAACTCCTTTTTTTATCCATGTTTTGTATTTTCCTGCTAATCCCTGACTAGATGGAGGAGCTGACCAAGACACACTCCTGTGCCCAAGCACTGGATAGTTTTCAGGGGTAGGGACTGGTCCTTTCAGTTTTCTTTGAAGAGTTCAAACTAATTTACTGGGGAAACCACTAAATTATCACTGTGCTGAGAATAATAAATCATAAACAGTCAAAATTCATTCTGGCAAACAGAAATATTTATATGGATGCCTAACTAGCACAGGAACCATCTGCACCCCAGGGGAGGGGTGTTTGCTCCATTTCAGACAGAATGGGGTTGGAAATGTTTGGTAATTTCCTTACTCTGCTGTTACACACTACACTCACGTGCATCTTCTAAATGTGGAGTAAAATTAATGTTTACAATTTTACTCAAGTTTTTTTTCTATTTTTAACCTTTTTCTATGTTGTTTTCAACACAAACTGGAGTAGTTACGGGTCTCATCTTTAAAATTCCCCCTTTATTTTTCTTTTTAAGTCTCCCAGGTTCACTGCTGTCAGGTTTCACACAACCCTGTTACAGCTGTGAATATTTTCTCTGCAGAACTGAGAAGAACATGGTGGAAAGTACTCCATGTCTACTGAGGAGCTTCTTATGGAGAGGACATCCATGAACTTCACCCCTCTCTATCAGCACAGGCTAGAAATAAATATGCTTTTAGCCACCCCATTTGTGCCTCAACCTTTCAGCACCCTTGCCACTTATCACATTTTTCAAGGTCACCCACTAACACTGTCTCCCCAGCTGCCAAATCGATACGTGCAACATCACACTTCCCATAAAAACAGTTCTGCTTAAATTCAAGCCCTATAGAAAAAAAAATTTACCCTGCAACAGCTTGGATTTCCTAATAGGAACCAAGGAACCCTGGTCATGTTCCTTAAAAATAATGGATTTATACCATTAACTTTGACTGAGCACCAGAACAGGCATTCAGGGCACCCTTTAGCAAACCAGTTAAGTAAACTGGGCACTTTTGAGCAGGGTTAGTAAGGCTGTGACTAAAGTTAAGCCAACAGTCAAGCCTGCTGATGATTCTGGGTTTAGCACTTCTCTGCAGAGCAGGCAGAGGTTGGGCAAGGACACTGATTTCATTCCAGGAAAAGTAAATTCTTACATTGCAATTTAAATAATTTTCAGTGCTTTCTCTACATAAGACTAATTCCCACTAGTGTTTGCAAAGGCCTTTGCATAGACTATTTCTTATTAGATCAAACTACCACAGATAAACTCCAGATCCTCCTGAGGCTTCCCAAACACGTGCAAACCCGAGTCCTCCGCTGCTGTGGGATGTGGAATCCAACGTCCTGACAATCCACAACCTTCACCATGTGTTTCCATTCAGATGTCAAGGGGAGATGGCTTTAAGCTGAACAAGGGTAGATTTAGATTAGATCTTAGGAAGGAATTCTTTCCTGTGACAGTGGTGAGGCCCTGGCACAGGTTGCCCAGAGAAGCTGTGGCTGCCCCTGGATTCCTGGAAGTGTCCCAGGCCAGGTTGGATGGGGTTTGGAGCAATCTGGGCTGATGAAAGGCATCTCTGCCTATGGCAGGAGGTGGAAAAAGGTGGTCTCAAAGGTCCCTTCCAACGCAAACCAGTCTGTGATTCTGTAATTCTATGCCAGAGGACTTTGGTCCCCGTTTTTATGACATGGGAACAGCTCACCCCAGGGAATACCCAGATGTAGGATGGAACCTTTCTTTCTGAGATAGGGTCATGGGCAATTCTGTGACTGTCGTCAGTTTTTTCAAAGGATTGCTTACTGTTTCCTGGCTATATGGGGAGATGTCTTTTACCTGTGAGTAGAGTACGATTTATGAAGGGAAAACATTTCACATTGGTGTTTGTATTTCATTCCAGCTGTGTATTTGTGTGGGCACTTCCCACTCTCTGTTCCCCTTCCAGTATTCCCTTCCCAAGCAATGGGTACCAGAACCAGGAGGAGTCTCTGCAAGTGACCTTATTTACATAAAATAAACTCCTCCTGAATGTCAGTTTACAAACTGGATTATTTACTGAAACCTTGTTGTTACCGCACGTTGGTGTAAGAACCATCTGATTGCAAACCATTAGTAACTGTCACAACAGAGCTCCTGCTACAAAGGAAAGAGACAGGGAAAAATACCTCCTATCCAGGAACTGGAAATTGGATTCAGGAGAAATATTTATTCTGAATTTTGAGCCTGGTTCTCTGTGTGATCTGTGACAACTCCATTCCCTGGTCTGCACTACTTCTTTCCCTTCTGAGAAGTGAAATGAATTGTGTTTTTTCTCCTCTGTAAACGTCATTTATATGATCAGATGGAAATGGCCAAGTGCAAAATTACAGCCGTTAACCTTTCCCATGGAATAATCCCAGGATCCACCCGAGGAGCCGTTCACCTGCCGGTGACACTTGGATGTCCTCAGGCGATGGAAGGCAGGGGCCCTTCATGCCAGAAAATAAAGCCTTTAAGTAGGAGCAGAGATTAACTTCACTGGCCAGAAACAGCAGTGGGAACGCTGGGAACGACAGGGATAACAGCACGAGGATAAATTCCAGGAATATTGTATCTGGACAACTCCAGTCTCTGTCTATTGAAGAGGCCAGACTGCTGCTCAACGTGAGCTCTCCTTAAAAACACCAAACCATTATCTGCTGCTCTGTGAGGGAGCAGCTCCAGCTCAGGGACTGCAGCCATGAGGACAACTCACGCTTGGCACAGAGCATGGAATTTGGTGGATGTTTGTCTTCTTAATTGTGCTGATATTCTTAACTTTGTAAAATAGTTCTGCACAGGAAAATTACATCCCTGCAAAATTCCGATCCCCTCTTACGGGCAGCAGCTGTTGAAATAACTGCTTTGCAATGTAATCCCCTTGTTCAATAATTCTTTGCCTTCCAACGCTGCAATTTACATTTTTGCCAAGGAATCAAACTGGTACTTAAGTATGAGAATAACTGAGGATCCTGCCTTTGTCTCCAGCCAACTGATATCCTAAGCCCCGCTATGACATTATATAAATATTCAAAAAATGCTTGTGAATACCATAATTTCTCCAGGTCTCACAAATGAGGAATTATCCAAGTAATGGATTATGAATGGAGTAGTAATGTATGGAAACACTACCCACCCAAAACGTATTAGAGTGCCCAGAGACTCAACATGAAACAAAATGTGTTAGAGATTTAACAAAATAAAGCTGTCCCTTGAGATTCAGCCTCACTAATTCCTATTAAAAAACTCCAGAAAGGTGAATATACTTATAGATACTGTTTATTTATAAATATTATCAGCTGAGAAGTGCACTCAGGAGGATCTTATATAAAATACCTGCTTATCCAGCTATAAACTTTCCAAGTTTAAACTGAAATCTTAAAGCTCAGTAATCCAAGATTTCAAATATTAGGTGCATTAGCAAGGTGTGTTTTTCTCCTCAACAATGCCACAATCATGTTGGTATTTTGCCTCTATAGACGTGATAAATTTAAAAATATGATTCGATAGTTAATTTGGCTATTTGAAGGAAACTGTTTGAACAAAAATGGAAAGCACTAACTGGAACAGGTTGCCCAGAGAAGGCGTGGATGACCCATCCATTAAGTGTTCAAGGCCAGGTTGGTGGGGCTTGGAACTACCTGGTCTAGTGGAAGGTGTCCCTGCAGGGGGTGAGCTTTAAGGTCCATTCCAACACAGACCGTTCTGTGATTCTATGACCAGTTGCCCACTGAGTCCAGGGTCACTGCTGTGCCTGTGCCTAAAATCTCTGTGGAAGAAATTCCTGGCAAGTTTATAGAGCTGCTGTCAGCCACCCTGCAAAGCCATTGCTCAACTCATTCCTCCACTGCTGTCAGCATGCCAGACCCTTCAACCATTTCTTACTTAAGTATCCCTTACTCATGTGAGTGGGACAAAAGCAAAGATTACTCATCCCAGGAGTTGCACAAGTGCTGTTGACGGTGCCTGCCCCGGAGCCAGCCATTGTATCAGAACTGCAAGAGGAGCCAGTCTGTCTTCTGGAAAAGAAAGTTCTAAGAATTAATTTGGAAACTAATTTAAGAAGTTATCGTTTGCTTTCTCCTTTTCTTTTCTTTTCTTTTCTTTTCTTTTCTTTTCTTTTCTTTTCTTTTCTTTTCTTTTCTTTTCTTTTCTTTTCTTTTCTTTTCTTTTCTTTTCTTTTCTTTTCTTTTCTTTTCTTTTCTTTTCTTTTCTTTTCTTTTCTCTTCTCTTCTCTTCTCTTCTCTTCTCTTCTCTTCTCTTCTCTTCTCTTCTCTTCTCTTCTCTTCTCTTCTCTTCTCTTCTCTTCTCTTCTCTTCTCTTCTCTTCTCTTCTCTTCTCTTCCTTTTATCTTCTTTTCTTTTTCTTTTCTTTTTTTCCCTTTTTCTTTTTCCTTTCAAGTTGCAAAAGCTGGCACAACAATAGGTTTCCCTTCTTGTAGTGTATCTCTAAATTATAGGAAACTTGCCTCTTGGCCAAGCTGATTGGCTTGGAGCCAGAATGGATGTCTCCATTCTCATCCTTTCCCGTACTCTTTCCATGAGCAAAATAAATTTATTTTTTTTTCAAGTGAAGCAAAGCAGAGGCTCTGATGGATGGATTCCTGACTGCATCGCTCCTGATGAGCCTCCGTCACAAACAACAGTGAACAAAACCCATGGAAACAAACAGAAAAGCTCACATTGTCTTCAACTGGCCTTGGCTTAGGGTCTCACAGCCTAAATTTAATCAAGTAGGAATATTTTCAGGATTATATTTTCTTTGACTTTATCAAAAATTGTTAGTTTGTAGGTTGAGGGTCATTTAGCGTCAGAAAGAGGATTGATGAAACTACCATGTGAAGAAAAAGTGTCTGGATCCTTAAAAAATACTGTGATCACATAATATTCCAACTAGAATGTTATTAATCAAATATTTCCTGGATGACTGAGGCACAAAATTACTCTATTCCTGCAGCAAGTCATGTGGCAGCTTTGTAGTAAAACTCCGCACATCTTGGGCTAATGAGATTGAGGACCTAGATTTTGTGAAGGACCTGGAGGACCACTGAGCTGGATCCCAGGGTGAGATGGATGGGCACAGGGTGCTCTGCAGGCTGTACTGGAAGGGACCACCCTGCCCCAGTACCCATAGGGAGTTTTGTGCAGGGATATGCACCACATCTTCCCTGAACATTTAGAATCAGAAGGGAAAGACCTGGGCATTGCCTGGGGGGGGGGGGGGGGGGGGTGGTTAAAGCAGAACATTCTCCTGCACTGAAAATCAAAAAAAAAGTCAAAAAGGTCTTTATAACCTAAATCAAACCATAGATATTGCTAAAAAATACACTTGGCTTTTGTAAATATGCACAGAAATGAGAACCACAGCCATGGCTGAAAGCCAACCTACTGAGGAGACACATGTCATTACTTCTTAGAGGCTGCAAGAGATCTGTAGAGGGACTTTGGACAAGGGCCTGGAGGGACAGGACAAAGAGGGAATGGCTTTCTGCTGATGGAGAGTAGGTTTGGATTAGATATTGGAAAAGAATTCTTCCCTGTGAGGGTGGTGAGGCTCTGGCACAGGTTGCCCAGAGAAGCTGTGGCTGCCCCATCCCTGCAAGTGTCCAAGGCCAGGCTGGAAGGGGCTTGGAGCAACCTGGGCTAGTGCAAGGTGTCCCTGCCCATGGCTTTAAGGATGGACTGGATGGGCTTTAAGATCCTTTCAAACCCAAACCATTCCAGGATTCCAGGGGTTGCCCCTGTGTCCCACCACCTGAATCATCCCAGAGCAAACCTGTAGCCCCATGTGGGACACACTCAGCTGAAAGCAAGTACTGGGGCCCCCAAAACTGTGCCAAAAGTTTGTCTGAGGTTTGCAACTCACTTTAATGTGAGCAAGGCTTGATGCTTTAAATAGGTGCTATATTTATGGAGCGATGAGTAGCCAAAATGTAAGGAAAACTCAGCCAACTCCTTCGCTATTTTTGATGACACGACAAAGTCTGATTTTCATTAAGTTTTGCACATATATTTCAGGGGTCCTCCTAGGGACTAGGGAATGAATGCACTTTGTTTGAACTCTATGGCTATTATATACTACTTTTTATTGATTTTTTTTTGCCTGTAATTCGCAATATAGTTCTTGTGTGTTCATGGAAAAATATTTATTTTTAGTCCCACCATTTTTCCAACATACTTGTTTTCTTCATAATTGTTTTCCTTCTGTTACGAACACCGTGTGATTACCAGGTACATCTTCCCTAAAAAACAAAACAAAACAAAACAAAACAAAAAAACCCCTCAAATATACAAAAATACAGCCTGTAAGATTAATGATTTTAGTCATCTTGAAAAGGCAAAATGAAAACAAAGGACGGCCAGTGTATGTTGTATGCTCTCAGATGTATATTTATAGTTTCACATGGTGCCCTGCCCACATTTTTGGAAGGGACATTTACCCATGAAGTAAATATACAACTTTGAGAAAAGTTGGGCTTTCTGTTTCAAAATGTTTGCACTGGAAAAATAAATTTGGAGACCAACTTGCCACCTGAAATGTCACTTCATTCCTCACCAGCACGTGGCCCCATCATCTTCAACAGGTTTATTCATCAGAGTAAGGGATAAGGAGGGGATGCAGGAAGGGATGAGGGCTGGCACCAGAAGTGGGGGCCTGGCTAGGCATCTCCTGTCACAGGCATCTTCAGCTGGCAGAGAGAAAGGGAAAAACCTGGCACTGCCCTCAGGCTGGGGCGTAAAACTTTGGAATCACTTCCAATCTCAACTCAAACACCCTTACACTAGAGTTTGATAGTGGTCCTCCAAAGCTAAGCCAGGATAGTGGCTTTTGAAGCTCCTCTGGCAAGGTCTGGCCTCAGGAGGAGTCCCATGGCCATCCTGGGATACAAATAAATCCCATCCCAATCTTGTTCAGCTTCTCTCCAGCCAAAGCTCTGGGCATTTGGGGAAAGACTGGAGTGGTGGTGTGGCACTGGAGGAAGGTTGGAGGTGCAAGTGGCCGTGGGAATGCACCAGGGAGATGCAGCAGGGATGAAAAGCTGTAGCTGGTACCGGGAAGAGAGCAGGGCCATCAGGGAGCCATCTGGGAAAAATCATTTTATTTATAACTTAAGTAATAGCACAAGCCACACAGCAAATCGATTTGCTTTTGGATTCCAGCTATTGTCTGATTGCCCAGACAAACAGCATCCAGTTTAAGTGGAGTCCACAGCAGTAATAACAAAGAAGGAACACAAATTTTAATTATGTTTCTCCAAGTCTGTATAAGTATTGGAGAACCACATAAAAATGATTTTTTTTTTACTAACTTGCAGTTGAAAATGTGTCATTAAAAGCTATGAGTCTGATTTTCTGCTCTGCTGGTCAGGATATTAACCAAAATGATAAAGTATTCACTGTTTGAGAGGAGAAAAAGGAGAGGGAAATAAATGCTGAAGGTTTTCTGCTGGAGATATTATGAGAATGATGCAAAAATGAGAAACTTCAATGCCTTCATGTGTTGAGGTTGTTTTGCTGCAAGAGAGTGCTGGAATAATAAGAAGAAAGATAGTGGAGAGTGATCTGGGCAACAAAAATAAGCAAAAAAAGGGAAAAAAGTGGTCAGGATGTTGGAAGCACAAGTGAGACTTCGTTTTTGGGTGGTGCCTATGGCAGGAGGGTCACGTCAGACTCCGATTCCATGGATCTGACAGGCAGTGTCAGGATGTGGAATCTCCTACCACCAGTGATTCAAATTAATTTCTGCTCTCCTTAATTCTGCAAGCCTGACTTCATGACTTCATACCCACTGCAACTTACATTTATTTGTAATCTCGCTGCTTACACTCCACTGAACAATAAAAGAAAATAAACTTAATAAAAAGCCCAAGTGATTGGAAATAGCTCTGGGAATGGCAGTCCAGTATGAAAGCTATAAATTTACTTGTATACTCATGACATTGTCAGCTAATTTTTATGAAAAGCCCATCACAGAACATTGCACCAAAACACTGTGATCACTCGTATGTCACCCATCATACTTCCCCTGATAACAAAACAGAAAATGCATCATAAAATGATACTTCAAACTACAAATTCATCTTGAAATGCTCACTGTATACAGTAACAATTCTTTCCTGACCTTGTCTTGCACCTGAACCTTAAATTAATCATTCTTCTTCTATAACATTAAAGAATACCCAACGGTACTTTTTTATCGAGTTTATAAGCTAAAACTTCAACTAATAATACCATTATTGTTTTGGTTAATATTTCCCTATTCAAATCTACACAGAGTTCAAGAAGTTATGTGGTATAAAGTAAGCAATAAGAGTTTTGGAAATACGATTTAAAAGTATTTTTCTGTACTCAGATCAGAAAGCATTGACTGATATTTAGAGACTGAACCAAAGCCCACTGAAGCCAAAGGAAAACACCTATTGATTTTAAACGTTTTGGGATCAAGCCCTTAACACCTAATCCTGAAAAATGCTGAGTATATTAAAGCCACACAGGAGCTATAGATATCAAGAATTCAAAGGACTAAATCCTATTAAATACATAGTGTTATCCTGACTCAGACTGAGATACTCAATTGGATTAATTAGGAAAGATTTTCCAGGAGATGCCCAAGATTTTCACCTCAGTCTTCCAGTGGACACCCTGCTGATGTAAGGAACAGAAAGCTGGGACAGCAACCATTTACAAGTGCCCACCAAGGAGATTTTAATGGATCAGATCTTCCCCAGTGAAATACTTGGAGTTTTTAAGACACAGAGTTTACTGATTTTAGCAATTCTTGAAACATATATGGAAGGTTCTCTGGCACCTAGGGATGCCTCTGGAGATAGAGGCAAGAGACCCCTCAGCCCACCCTTGAGGCTGCTCTGCCAGCTGTAATTCAGTCTGTACTTTTTAATGTTTCTGCTAACAGTTATAAAAACATAAATCTCTGCTTTTCTTCCGTCCTCTATCCACCAGCAGGAGCTTTGGCCCCTCAGTCAGGAGCACCAGTAGCCAGGAGCTCAACACCCAGATCCCCTTCTGGCCCCTGGGAACACCTCATGCTGTGAAGTTCAGCCGACTAGTTTCAGTAGGAATGTGAGTGTCTTTTCCTTAAACA
The DNA here is from genome assembly GCF_036250125.1 of Pseudopipra pipra. NCBI lineage: Eukaryota > Metazoa > Chordata > Aves > Passeriformes > Pipridae > Pseudopipra > Pseudopipra pipra. The sequence goes on along the minus strand of NC_087556.1, from coordinate 31,827,925 downwards.
AAAGCTGCATAAAAATCAACATCTTCAATTGTCATCACTTCAGGAGAAACGTAACACGGCCTTTGTTTGGGGCGACTGCAGAGGGAACGGCAGCTACCGGGAATAATGGCGCAGGAAATGGGAATCCAGGTTGTCAGCCTTCCTTTAATTCCTCTTCTGCCCTTGCCAGAACAAGGAAGGATGAGGCAGTAAAGCCTCCACCCTATTACTGAATGGTCCAGCTGTGGTCGGTCCCACCCAAGCAGTCCCATCCCGACTGACCAACGACCAAGAGCCCCCAGTTTTTATTCTTGAGCTGTCCCAGATTAACTTTTGCATCAAATTCCACAGTGGAAACTTCTGATGCAAATGGCAATTGTGCACAGGCTGAAATAAAGAGAACTCAAAATGAAACACATGAGTCTGGGGAGGACTTTGGGGGAGGGAAGAGAGCGAGGAGGAAAGGGCTTCTCAGAGCAGCCCAACACTCAGTGTCAGATACTATCCTATAGCAGCTGCTTTTTTAAGGGCAAAAATCAAGTATTTTGTGCCAAACAGGTCACAGAAGGTCATACCTGCTGGGAAGGCTCAAGACAGACTTCCATATTTCTCCAAGGATTTCTTCCTGTGCCTTCTAAAGGTTACAAATCTGCAGATCCTGCAGGTAGGACCAACTCTTCACCCCCCAGGAGGGCACTTGATTCAAGGGACTGTCCTGCTTAGCAATCCTGACACACACCTTCCTTTGCCAGAGATAGGGCCAAAAAACATCCCCTGAGATATCAATTTCTCCTCACTGCCTACAGAGAGAACTTCTTGCAATGAACTTGGACTTGGTATCTCACTTTCACATGACTGCAGAGAGATGAGATCAATTCTGGTCAAATTTTGCATTTTTTTATTACTTTATACAATCATACAGTCATGGAATGGTTTGGGTTGGAAAGGATCTTAAGGACCATCCAGTCCCCGTCATGGCATGGGCAGGGACACCTGCCATGGGCAGGGACACCTGCCACTATCCCAGGTTGCTCCAAGCTCAGTACAGCTTGGCCTTGGACACTTCCAGGGATGGGGCAGCCACAGCTTCTCTGGGCCAGGGCCTCCCCACCCTCCCAGCCAAGAATCCCTTCCCAATATCTCATCTAACCCTGACCTCTGGCAGTGGGAAGCCATTGCCCCTTATCCTGTCCCTCCAGGCCCTTGTCCAAGTCCCTCTCCAGCCCTCTCTCCCTGGAGTCTTCCCTTCTCCAGGCTGAACAATTCCAATTCTCAGCCTGTGTTTGTGACTGACACAAAACTCACGAAGGTCTGTGAGATGATTTCCAGTGGCCTCCACCAGCTCTGTAGCAGTTCTTAGAGGGACAGTGACAAACTCCAGGGAAGTATGGATTAAAAATATGGAGCTGTTTATGAAAGGCAGCGCCCAAAGCGAGAAAAGGTGTCAGAATCTGACTCTGAATTAATAAGCACCGTTTTATGTATCAGAAAATACCACATCTGACAGAGCTGCCAAAGACAAGTCAGTTTTGCAGGAGCAGGTTTTGTTGTGCTGGTAGCAGAGGAAAAAAACCAATGTTTTACAAAGAAAAGAAACTTAACATGGTATTGAAGATGTTTATTTCTTTTATCATATTATGTATGAATCTTTTATAAGTTTTCAGTGAACTATATTAATTAAAAATTAGTTCTGGGAATATTTTGCTTGTAGCCTAATAAGCTATTACGTCAATACAGATTTTCATGGACTATTTTAAATTTGAAATAAAGGGGTCTCCTGAGTATGCGCATTGGAGCAAAAAATGTAACAAAATAAAAAAAAAAGGAGAATATTTAACACATTTTCCTTGTACAACTTGAGGATCAGAGCGCAGGTCTTACTAGTCTTTTGAAGTAATTTTCATGTGTTTTATCCTAAAATTTTAATTATTATTGGAAGTTTTATGGACTCAGGCCTTACAAGGAACTTGATTGGTTTTATTTATTTTTTTTTATTATGAATGCCTCTTTTTTTAAAATTTTTTTATTATGAAATTTTTCACTGTTGTGATCCATCCCAACGCTACCACACAAGGCGAGATTTTTCCACTTTTCCAAATTCTTTGGACAGGAGGAGCAGAGCACTGTAGTTCCTCCAGCCCCAGATGCTTCCAGCCATCAAAAACTACAAAAAAGGCAATAATATAGGTCCAATTACGGCTCTGACTACTTGTGATTACACAGATTTATTGCTTCTGGTGTTAAACTGGCAGAGAAACCTTCTCTCCCAGTGGAAACCATCATGTCCTGAGGAACCACTGCTAGTTGTGGGTCGTGGTTTGGGTCTGGAGCTCTTCCCTCTCCCCTGGAACTGTGGCTGACAGGTGGTTTGGGGTCATGGTTTGGGTCTGGAGCTCCTCCCAGCCACCCCATCTCCATGCTGGAGGCAGGATGAGAGAGAGTTCATCCCAGACGCTCTCCACAGTACAAAACACAGAGGAAAAACTCAAATTCTCGGCTGGTGACCAGCTGAATCCATTTTCTGGGATTCCCAGCATTGAATGCTGTCCTCATTTCAGAAGACCCAGAGGAGCAGAACGAGATCATAACATTTAAGGCCAAAAAACCCTCTCATTACAAGTAATTGCAGAAAGAATGATCAAAAAATATTTTGTCAATGACAATTTTATATAAATTAGTATCTTCCTTTGACTTTTCATGACTACAATGAAGAGGGAAATTTGAAATTTAAAAAAAAATCACATTTTTTGGTGGGATTTTTGTTGGTTTTTTTCATTCTCATCGGGCTGTTTGAATGTGTTTTCCAACACCTGGGCAGACCTCAGTGGCACTAAGGAGCTGAGCTCCCTCCAGTCATGGAGAGGGACAGATTGGGGGTGAACATCCACCTCAGAGGGCTCGTGTTGGAGGAACCTTTCTAGGCTACTGAATTAAGCAATGTTTTATAGCAGTATAATGGATCCTGTCCCACTGCAGGATCAAGGCCTGAATTTCTGGCAGTTTTCAGTTATAGCATTTATTTTGGGAAATATTTTTATGTGCAATAAAAAAACAATTAATTTATGTGCCTCAAAAAAGCCCCATATAAACTCCATCAGAAGAGTATGAGACAAGCCCCACACCTACTTAGGAATTTAAAATGATAATAAGGAAATGTTGTTGATGAATAAGTGACAAATAAACTAACAAAATTCAGGTTTCTTGAGGTTCCAGTTCCCAAACAACACCAGCAATTCCCTGGTGAGATTTAGTTTTGTGGCTAGAGAGTGAAACCACAAAAGGACTCTGTCTTCTGGAAAATGAACCCTAATTTTATAAACGTGGGTAAATTAATGTTCCTTTGAGGGCCATAAATATGCCCCTTCCTGGCTGTTTGTTGTCTGACTTTTCAATTTCATTTTTAAGGCATTTTGCTCATTTTGCTTCTTTTTTTTTCATGTAGCAACCTACTGGAAATACATCAAGCAGCAAGCTCAGCTTTGCCCATGGGAAATACTCTTTTGTCCATTACTCCAAAGAGAATCAAGGATGTAGGAATATCCCTTTTCCCTTGTCTATGGGCGCCAGTTTCAATGGTCGTGGTCACTCTGGAGCCAAAAGCAATAAATACAGCCACACCAGTGGGGGGAAGCATTTGGACTCCAACACAACCAGACAGCTGCCAAGCATCCCAAATCCAAACCCTGGAGCACCACTCCAGCGCTGCCCATCACTCCAGGCAGCTGATGTTCATCGAAACCAGTATAATTAATTATAATTATTTAGCCTCACAATAAGCATTCCACTGCTCGTTGATTTAACCTGATTCAGTAACCAAAGTAAACAGCAGTTAATTGATTTGCTCGGGTTCACATCAGAGGGATATGACACCAAGTGGAATGAAAAGCACAACCTCCTGATTCCCACTTCAGTGCCTTATCCCCAGGCTCCGGCTATTTCCAGGAGTTCATATTTTTCAAAAGCAAAGGAAAATAAACATCACCCATCTTTGTGTTATTTAGTTTGCAGGTTGAAACATGCTCTTCGTATTCATATTAATGAGCTGCTTCTCATGAGGCAACCCATTAAATTTAATAGGGGAGTAACATAAACCTCACATGAAATGAAATAGTTGCACTTACGTTTACATTTCCTTGAACGCTGCACTTTGCATTCTGGAACAAACTTGTGCTTTTTATTTAATGATAAACAGGTTTAATGACTCTCTTTGGGTGTGGGGTTTTCTTTTGCCACCTTCTTCTCTCCTGGCTGAATAACAGGTTAACATCCTTCACCAGGCATTAGGCTCAGAATGTTCTTCATGTGAAAAAGAATTTCTCATTATTGTAGTTTTTATTTCAAAATTCATTATTACTTGACAGAGTTGCTGGTATGACAAAAAAATCCACTCAAAACATTTGCCTCAGTGTTTTTTGGGGCTGGTTTGGGGATCAATGCATTTCCTCTTCTGAAAAGACTCCAGAGTTGCTTCAAAACATATTATGAAACTCAAACGCTCTGGTAGAAAGAGGATTTCCTCCCTACTTGGTTCTGTAAAAGCATCCTTTTTGTCAACAATATTTCATTATTATTAAATTATTATTATGTTTTTTAAATCTCAAGCAAGATCACCTACAGCCAGATGGCCTTTCCAAGCAAAATCCAGCACTATGTGTTCTCCAAATTAAATCCTCAAGTCACCTAAAAGGCATAACTGGCAGGAAAACTTTTTCCAGACTCCTTATAACACAAATCAGAGCAATATTAAGTTCAGAAATCCTAGAGCAGATGAGCCATTTGAATTGATTCCTGACCTGCAGACTCCCTTATTTTGTAGCTCTGTCACTTACAGTCCCTGAACATAAATCTGGCAGTAAAGGTAGCTGCTGTTGTATCATGGCCCCAAAACAAGGGGACCCATGATAAAAACAAAAATAAGGTGAAGTGTCCAGAGTTCTCAATGTTTGTGTCATAAAACCTGTTTCTTCCTCTGATCTTCCTCTGCTCTGGAGCCAGGCTGGGAGAGCCTGGAAAAGAGAAGGCTCTGAGGAGACCTTAGAGCCTCTTCCAGTGCCTAAAGGGGCTCCAGGAGAGCTGGAGAGGGACTTGGGACAAGGACCTGCAGGGACAGGACAAGGGGGCTTCCCACTGCCAGAGGGCAGGGTTAGATGGAATATTGGGAAGGAATTCTTGGCTGTGAGGGTGGTGAGGTGCTGGCACAAAACTTAGAGAAGATCTCTAAGTCCCTTCCAACCAAAACCATTCTGGGATTCTATAGTAAAAATATTTAATTCATAGAAACAGTGTAAATCAGAATTTAGAAAAATAAAGGCACCAACAAGCCCATTTAGACCCTAAACAATGGAGGGGCTGTTGGCTATCCAAGAGCCATCGATATCCTTGGAAGACCCCCACAGAGTGGGCTGGTGGAGATCCCTGGCAATAGTAAGGCAATAGTTGTGTTCCTGGCTGTGCATCATGGCTCTGAAGTAGCCAAGAGGGTAAAAATCAGGCAAGAAGAGGGAGAAAGATGTGAGATAAAAAGGAGCCAACAGCTGGGCATGCGCAGCCCCACCGTGGTCCTTGCCCTGCACTGCCTTCATGGCCAACTATCCAGTAACAAGGAGACACCATGATGGCGAAATCCCACGAGAAATACCGGAAAGAACTAAGAGAAGAGGATAGCAGCTTGTTCCTTCAAAACCAGAAAAGGAATCACAGTTTCAAAGAGTTGCAGCATATTTTTTACAAACATTTGAGTGCTCCTGACATCAAATGTCCTCGCGTTAGGAACAGGTGGCTCACCAACCCTCTTCCTCTGTAATTTCGTTATGAAAGCTGCCGTATTTATCTTTCAGACTCATCTGAAAATTACAAGAAAAAGGAAAACAAAACAAGTAGGAAAAGTGTTTATTGGAAGAGTTACAGTCTGGAGGGATATTCTCCGAGGGAAATGGATGTTTAATTAAACACACAAGGCAGCGGTTGCCCAATGGAGAGGCGGCTCTGAAGTCCTGACGGCTGTTTCCTGGCATAGATTCCTCTGGATATTCGTCAGGGAGTTGTTTATTTTGGATAACTCACACTTCCATAGGCACGCCAGTGAGCTGACAGCACATGGAGAGGTGAGGTAATAGTTAAAGTACTGCAACAAGCACCTCCACAATCCAACTTCCATTTGGGTCATATCTTTCAGTTTCTCATTGAAGACAGGAATAAATTAAATCAAATTGCATAGGGATGCTTTCTCTGCATTCCCCAATACCACTGTGGATGCTGATCAAGTGGAAAACTTCAGGTTTTATTTTTTTCCCAGGGTTGTCAGAGGATATGCCACCAGAAACAATGAGAAAAACACTGAATCCCTGCGTAAACTGCAGAATGGAATTAGCAAATCTGTTAATGACAAGTTATTTGGGTCCAGACCTGTTCCCTTTGGAATGGGTGCTCTTTATTCAACCTTTCAATGTCAGTTATCATTTTTAAAACAGCTTGACCTGGAAGCAGACAGTTAAAATTGTGGTGACTGTTAATGACAGTTTTATTGGACACTATGCTTATAGTTCACATTTTGAGGTCTGTATGTAATTGATCTTTCTACCCTACATGAGAAACACTGCAATAAGTTGGTTGCAGCACCACATTATAGATATAGAGAAATAATAATGATGTCACCTTGAGATTCAAAGATCGTGGAATAGTAATAGTCTCCCAGCTCATTCTCCCAACTGTGATGACCTCTCCAGTACTAAATCTTAACAGTCTCAGCATTATTTTTGAATTATTCATGCTAGCCTTTTCCCTCACTACAAAATCAAGGAAAATGAATGCATCATGCTCTGTCAGCTCCACAGGTATTTTGGTAAAAGTATAAAATGTTATTTAGTTTCCGTGCAGCAATACAGGTCACTTGCTAGGCTGAACAAAAACAAAAATTCATATGCAGAAGAGACGGGACACATTCATTGTAAGGCTGAATGAGGCATTTGGAATCCCTAGAAGTTCCAAAACCTGTGTTTTGATTAATTACATCATCATCTGTAGAAATAAAATGAGAATTAAAGAAGCATCAACACACACAAACCACTTTTCGCTAACTTGGACAGTGCGACATCATTTCAAGGACTGAGCACGACGTCAAGACACGAGGAATTACAGGTTAGGAACAACAAGACACTTTTTAATGTGATATTTAGAGGTGAAACTAGTGGTGATGTTCAGGCCTAGGAGGAAAGAAAGCAGACATTCCCTGACCCACCCTACACTGATATCTGGTGGTTCTGCGATGCACTGAAGACAACAAACAGCCCGTTCCTGCAGGCAGCAGGTTGATAACTCTTCTAGACCATCAAACCCAGATAATAAGAGAGCGCTACAGTTTTATTCCAGTGATGGATCTCATAAAAAGTGCACCTGGGAATAAAATAAAATGCATGTAAATGTAAACTCGAGCAGGTACCCTGATTCATCTGTAGCTGGTGACCTTTAAGTTCATTATGAAAAACAAATGTCAAGCTTTCAAAAGACAGGAGTATCCCTGGCTTTGCTGGGGATTTTGTGTGCTATCGCACAGACTGTATTAATTTAGTCTGGCATCAATAACCTTGAAATCAGGATTTTGCACTAAAAATCTAGTTTTATGTTTATTCAGAAAGCAAAGATAAAAGGCGACTTTATTTTAAGGGACCCTCCAGTGGCTACAGGGCAAATGTAATGTAACACTCCTGATTTCCACTACCTTGCTATTCAATGCCAGCTCCCATGGCAACAGATTTTATAGGAATACAAAGAGTGTGATGAAGATCTCCCGTTATTTTGCAACGAGTTTAATTACGGAAAACTCTCCTGTCTGCACAGTTCTTTGGCATCCCTGAAATGGCAAAAGCTCCTGGAACACCTTGGTCAAAACCAGCCACAGGTCCCCAGGAGGAGGAGAAGGACTTCATTTATCCACTTTGGAAAACAGCAGAGATGTTGGGTGTTTATATTCAACAGATTAACAGGGGAATATCATGTAATTGCTAAAGAAACAACATATGATCAATTAATTACTTCTGTAACTCTAACAAGAAATGCTTTTATGCTTTCATTCTCTCCTCAATTAGTTCATAAGCTGAAGACAGTCAGTCTGAAGAGACTAAAGTACTTAAATGCATTTTTTTCTCCATTTTTGCTTTTTTTTTTTTTGGTGTAGTTACACTAACAGACTTACTTACCTACTGTCTCTATATCCCCTTTGACCCAGCTTATAAAAGGACACTTTTACTCTGATTTAATCTCATGCCATATTTTAAAGAAACAAAAACTCATTCACATGTCAGAGAGAAACAACAAAAGTATTTACAAAAATCACAGGTTTTAATCTAACTGACCTTATCCAGGACTGTCTCTACTGCAGTTGTGGTGCTGTTGACATGCACAGAAAAGTGTCTCAGCAGGGGAAAAAAAATAAACATTACAGACCAACAGGTAGTCACAGTTAAATCTAGGAACAGCAAGAAGTTGAAGAAAATTAGGATGCACAACTTCTCTCCATGCAGCAACTTTGTCACCACAAACTACTTTGATTACAAATACACATAACTTGTTTTTTCTCTTTGCCTGTCCTATGGAGCCAGGCTGGGAGAGCTGGGGGCATTCAGCCTCTGGAAGAGAAGCTCCAGGGAGACCTTAAGAGCCCCATCCAGTGCCTAAAGGTGCTCCAGGAGAGCTGGAGAGGGACTTTGGACAAGGGCCTGGAGTGACAGGACAAAGGGGAATGGCTTCCCACTGCCAGAGGGCAGGGATACATGGGATATTGGGAAGGAATTCTTTGCTGGGAGGGTGGGGAGGCCTTGGCACAGGTTGCCCAGAGAAGCTGTGGCTGTCCCATCTCTGGAAGTGTCCAAGGCCAGGTTGGGCAGGGCTTGGAGCAACCTGGGCTAGTGGAAGGTGTCCCTGCCCAGGGCAGGGAGTGGAATGAGAGGATCTATAAGGTCCCTTCCAAGTCAAATCATTCCATGATTCTAATAAAATGAAAGGGAGCTTTGCACTGAATTCAGTGAGAATTCCCTACCCCCCGGTTTGCCTATTATTATTTATTTTCTACTGAAAGTATGGATTTTTGATCCCTTTCTAACTATATTTCTCCTTTCACTCTGCACAAAACAGCTCCATATTTAAGCATTATGCCAAAACTTTCTGTATTTCAAACACTCAGTCCCAATGTGGTGCTTGGCTGAGGATGGACAGAGGTCTCCTCACCCAGGCCATAAGCCCTGACTCCCTGTTGTCACTGTCACAGCTCTTTGAAGCACAGCCAGGGTCTATCTATTGACACTGTGCAGGGTCTCCCAGTCACAATGGTTGAGTCATTCCACCAGTGCACTGGGTTTTCGTTTCCTGATGGCTCCTGGACATGAAAGAGAACCTTATCTGTCTGCGGGAGCAAACACTGAGCCTGGATCCAAAGAGCTGCCCAAAGATCCCCTCCATCTCCATCGCCCCAGCCAGAGCCAGAGCCATCCCCGGAGCTGGGCTGGATGATCTCATGGCACTTTTCATCTCTGCCTCCTGTTCCTACGACAGCGACAGTGGGTGGCACCAGTGATGAGGAGGGATTTCAAAGTTCAGTTGCTGAACGGTGACAAATGACACTGAACTTGGAAAAACGCACCTTGATCTATCCAGGGGGAAATAATCTTAAACAAAGGTACTCAATGGTGGAAGGAAATCTGGGCAGGGGCAAGAGCAAAAGGAACACAGGAGTGATAACAGCAGATTAAATATGAATAACTGAAGGCTTTCAGAGTTACTTGAGGCCTTCTGATGACACGTCTCAGAGGAAAGGACAAGGCAGGATGTGTCACACTGCAAACCCTGACACACTCATTGCTGTTCAGCTAATTCCTATCATCAGATCCTCATTCTTAGAAGGAACGTGTGTCTCAAAAGTCAGAAAAAATCAGCTCCTCATTCTTGGCCATTAATCTAAACAGCAGCATTGCAGCAAGTTTAATCAGCTCTTCTAAAATTCCTTTCCCTTTAATTCCATAAGTATACATATTTTTGGCTCTTGATATAAACCCCACCAAATATTTGTGGGTAATTCCTGTACTTTTGCCCAGAGGAATACACAGCCATAGACCCTGATTCCAATTTTAACTTCTACTTTCAATTTTGACACCAAACTTTCACTGAGTTGTTACAAAAAAGGCAGAGAAGCATCTTTGGTTAAATCTCCCTTTAATCTTCCTTAACAATTCTATCTTTCAAGATGTGCTTGTTTTAATTGTTCTTTATTTCAAGATATATATGCTTAAAAAAATTAAATTCACCTCATTCCTACTAAAAAGGGTCGCGGGGAAATTAATTCAGTAAGGTCTATCGAGTTCTCTTCTTTGGGAAAATAAAAGAAGGGAAAAAAAGGTGGATTATTGGTCATTACACATCATCCAGACCCTCCCAAACATTAATATTTTGTATTATTCTGCAAATTCTGGCTGGATTTTGCTTCCAAACTGTATTTGTGCTCACTGCTTTTCAAATCTCCTTGCTAAATATGTCTTCAAAACAAAATGTTTTCAGACTATTCCATTAAAAATACTGAATATTTTTGAAGTGAAATTTTTGGTTTTTTCTGTGCCTGCACTTTTAAAGGGAGCAGAGCCTAAGATTTTTTTTTGTGATGCAGAATATGGAGATATATTATGTTATATGAGGCACAGTGATGATTTTATTCCAACATAAATGTCATTCTCACATAGTAATTTCATTTGGACTAGTAGAAGTGACTTTTTGTAGGTGTTTGCACCTAATATTAATGTTAAAGTTTAGACTACTTCATGGAAGGATAACGACAGAGCAAATTAACTGGCAAAGCAGGATTTACTAGTTTCCATTGGAAAAACCAGGTCCCTCCTACTCTAGGTAACATTTTAGAATAAAATCATTATTTTTATTTAAAAACATTCAGAAATACACACATGGAAGTGAAGAAACATGCCCGCTTCCCCTTCACTATTTACCTCCAAGCCTTGCCAGATAAATGCCACTCAGTATCTGAGGTCAGCCTGGCTTTGAATAGCACTCCGCATTCCTGAACTCCTTCCCAAATCTTGGGAAGGCAAAGAGAGGAAAACAAATAGCAGATGTGGGAATTGGGAAAAGGAAACGGTCATTTTTCCAGCGTGTGGGTCACGGAGAATAGATTAGCAAGTCCGGGCTGGTTCAAACACGCTGGCACAGTGAGAGGAGCTGGCCTTTGCCCAGGACAAACAGTGCCAGCTCCGTGAGAGCCGGGAGCGCCGCGCACGCGGCCGGGAGCCGCTCCAGCCCCGCGTGGCTGGAGCCACATGCCATGGCAGTGCCCTTGGCTCGGCTCCAAGGGACTGCACCCTCCAGATTGCGCCTGGGGGCTGCTCCAGCAGCCAGGCTGGAGAAACAGTTCCATTAGGGATAGGGGGATCTGCACAAAGCTAACTCCACGCTTCCAGTTTTAGGCACATCTCGTGCACCCTGTGGAGCAAAGGGGTTCTGACTTGACCTTACACATGAGGATTGATGTTGGGATTGCAGCCTGAACCCTCCTCTTGGTAACTACAGGCACCGCTGGGGCCAAACTGATGGCAGGAAACAAGGCTTGGAAAAGCCAGGACACATTGGAAAGCCTCAGGAGAATCTCAGAGGGTGGGGAGGCCCTGGCACAGGCTGCCCAGAGAAGTTATGGTTGCCCCATCCCTGGAAGTGTCCAAGGCCGGGTTGGATGGGGCTTGGAGCAGCCTGGGTTAGAGGAAGGTGCCCCTGCACATGGCAGGGGGTGGAACTGGATGAGCTTTAAGGTCCCTTCCACCACAAACCATTCTGTGATCTATGAATTCTGAGTAATGAATTCAGGAATGGCCTGGAGTTTATCAGGGGAGGGTTAGATTGGCTGTTAGAAAAAGGTTCTTCCCCAAAGGTGGTTGGGCACTGAACAGGTTCCCCAGGGCAGTGGTCACGGCCCCAAGGCTGCCAGAGCTCAAGGAGTGTTTGGATGACGCTCTCAGGCACATGGTGTGACTCCTGGGGATGGGCCTGTGCAGGGCTAAGGGTTGAACTCAATGATCCTTGTGGGTCCCTTCCAACTCAAAATATTTTGTCATTCTGTAAATCCCTGATTTCATTTCTATGTGTTATTGGCACAGTACCATGTGATGCTGCTCCAGGTCATGCTAAATCCAGGGGGCAATAATTTACTTCAGCAACTCTCATCCAAACAGGAATAATAACAACACCTCACCATCTTCCTAGGCTCATGCAGTATTTGAGCCACACTCCTACTGAGGGCAAACACAGCCAGACTAACACCGTGAAAGGGAAAATACAGTTCTGGAGACAGGAAAAGTGGACGCAGAGACCACCCAGCCACCACAGGACAAATGAGATGTCATCCATGGGATCCCACAGCTCAGGATGTTATTCTTGTGCAGTCCACAATCAATTATGTCTGTACCAAATGACTACACTCACTTTTTTTGGGTCTCCGGGAAATCTTTGTTCAAATTGAAGATGGTTTTCTAACAGGCTCCGCTCTTTACCCAATTTTCCAGCTGAGTTGACTGAGGCCCAGGCAGGTCAAAAGGCTTACCCAAGGTCAGGGAGGGAATCAATGAGTTGGGTCAGATTAGATCTCAGCCTGTTCCTCACTTTTCATCCTCTGCTGTTCCTGCTGGATCACCGTTAGAACCAGGTTAACAAAAATGTCACGGATGCGCTTTAAAAATATATATTTTAAAACTTGTTATCCCAATAAGAATTAAGTTCTTTAGATGGCACGCTATATAAGATTAGGTTTCAAGAGGTGAGGCCTTTGCTGCAAGGAATTCAATATCCAGCACAATGTAAAATCACCAGCAGGAGAGACTTTTACTACTGTATAAAAATAATAAAAATTCAGAAAAGTCAAATTCACAGATCAAATGCTGAAGTGCTCACTCGGGTCAAGTTCTGCCTGGCTTTAATTGTATTTTGCCTTGGGAAAAGGCTTCAGATCTGGCCATAAATTAGTATGCTGATCCCATGGCATGAATGGTGTTTTATTTACTTATTCCCTGGAATATGCTGTAGAATTCAAGTAGCAGTTCAGCTAAAAAGAATCACTCATCTGAATCTGAGGGAACTGTGATATTTATGAGAATAATGTTGGGCTTCCAACCACCCACTATGTAATTTGGCATGAATTGACCAAAATAGTCCATTTCCCCCCAAGGGATGTGTGTGTTTCCTGAACTTCAGCACCGAGAGGCACCAAAAGTACTGGATTTTCAGGAAAAACATCTTCCCTGGGAGGGCAGAGGAGCTGAAGAATGTGCTCCCTGGGGAGGCTGGGCTGTCCTCAGCCTTGGGGGTTTCCAGACCTGGTTGGGGAAAGCCCTGAGCAGCTGTGTCTGATCCTGGAGCTGGGGCAGAGGGATGGCTTGAAGACCTCCTCCAATCCACCCAAGACTATTTTACAATCCTACAGCATCACTGTATATGGTCCTTTTCAGGATAAATTTATTAAGACCACTTCAGGGGCAATTTTTTTCCCCCAGCTCTCCCTCCATGCTCCAAGCTCCTCCCTTCCCAGATCCCTTGAGTCATGGAGATGTGGCACAGAGAAAGAGGAATATAACTTTACTTCCCAGCTATTACTCCATAAATAAACCAGAGAATACACCCATCAAACTGTGTTCCTTTTCCATTCATTCACTTCCAGGCTACCAAACCACAGACGCCTTGTCCTGGGTTTTTTGTTTTACAGACAATGGGAAAAGATTGCTTTGGAAAGTCCTGTCAGGAATTTTATTTTCCCGAATTTCGGATCCTGACAGGCTCCACTGCAGACACACTCGGAACTTTTGGCAAAGTTCAGTGCTGAGGAAACGGCGTCTCATCAGTTTTCATCTGCAGATCAAAGCAATTCACTGGCAACATGAAAAGACTGTATTTAAAAAGTGACAGGATACCCTTAAAAAAATTAAAAAGAATGAGCTTAGAAATTCTGGGAAGAATGCATTTGGAGTTTCAAGCAAAATAAAACAACATCTAAAAAGCAGGATTAAAAATATCCTCGGACGCAAGAGAAATATTTGTATTTGCCCAGCGCTGAAACAATAAACGAATCAAAACGATCTCTGCTCCGTGTTCCAGAGCAGAATAAAACTATTCAACCATTATACTGGGTTCAACTTGGCTGGTTTTCCTGTTGTGCTTCTGTAAAGCCAGGAAAAGCTAAACCGGGCAGGGGATGGCAGCGATTTGGAGGGAGCATCCTGAGAGCGGAGAATCTGGGAAGTTTTAGACAAGATGTGCAAATTCAGGAGATGGAGCACTTGTTCTCCAGCTCCTCCTGACTCCTGGTACCTTCCAGCACTATCAGAAATAGAAATGTTACCTCTCTTTTGACTGGCACACTCCTCTCCTACTCCTCAGGCTGGCTCTGGAGTTGTCTTTGCCTCCACCTCATTTTTGTCAGAACTGGGAGCACACGGAGGTTTCAGCAGCTGTCTGACCTTTTCAGGGTGCACATCTCTACCTTCACCACCCAGGGACTTGCTTATGCTTAAAATCTGCTGCAGGTTAACTTGAATTATTTCATGTGAAGGTGTTTAATGTCACAAACAATTTTTTTTTCTCCTCTTGCAGGTCAGTTGGTATTTTAATGTTTATTATTAAACCAACTTTGGAAGCTGAACATGGAATAGATTTGCCTACAAATGGACACATGGGAGCATCTCACCCCAGCTGTGCACCTGCCATATGGATTTGCTGGATTGTGGCCTCAGGAGCATTTTGGAGGGATGTTGCCTCCCAGGAGGTGTGGGAACAGAGCCAGGTCAAGCTCAGCCCAGCCAGGGGACTTCCCAGTATTGCTCCACCATGGATCCAATTAACCAGTGAGCTCCTCTGCTCCGAGCCTGGACATCAGCATCTTCTGAGAACAGGCACAGAATTACACCCATTTTTATATTTATAAAATACTTTATATATTTATCTATTCTATACTTAGACTGCTGTTTGAATGGGGAGCTGAACCCAGACTCACACCAAGATTGCTATGAGGAACAGGAACCCTGTGTATTTCCCACTGCTGTTAAGAGACAAATAACATTATATATTTAAAAAAAAAAAAAGAAGAGAAGATAAACATTTTCAGGGCAGATTTTTATTCCACTCACAGTGTACACTGTATTTATGCAAAAATGTTAATGAAACACACAAGAAGTGAAGTGAGTGCCCCAATTTACCACTGAGGTTGCACAGAAATGCAATTGAACAGGGTTCCAGCTTTCCTTTGGGAGTGCTGCTTGGCAAAGAGCTGCACTTCTTCCTGACTTCATCTTTACCTTTCTAACCCCTCAGAGAAACATCATTTAAATACTACTTCTTTAGAGAACATGAGAATATGTAGAGAGCTCCCAGTTTGGCTTATCTGACTTGTCCAGTTGTCTTGGCAATTGGGTCACCAGTTGTTTTGGCAGTGGAGATCCAACAATGGGATTCTCCAATCATAGAATCATAGAGTCATAAATATAGAATCATGAAATGGTTTGGGTTGGAAGGGACCTTAAAGATCACCTAGTTTCAACTCCCCTGTCATGGGCAGGGATCCTTAGATCAGGTTACTCAGATGCACATGCAGCCTGGTCTCGAATATCTCCAGAGATTGTGAGTCCACAACCTCTCTGGGCAACCTGTGACAGGGACTCACAACTCTTACAGTAAAGAATTTCCTCCTAATATCTAAAATAAATCTACCCTCCTTCAGCTTAAGGTCCTTCCCCAGGTCCTTTCCCAAGTCCCTCTCCAGCTCTCTTGGAGCCCCTTTAGGCACTGGAAGGAGCTCTCAGGTCTCCCCAGAGCCTTCTCCAGGTGAACACCCCCAGCTCTCCCAGCCTGGCTCCAAAGCAGAGGTGCTCCAGCCCTCTGATCACCTTTGTGGCTTTCTCTGGACTTATTCCAACAGGTCTTTTTTGTGCTGGGACCCCAGAGCAGGAGGTAGCACTGGAGGTGGGGTCTCGCCAGAGCAGAAGGGGAGAAACCCCTCCCTCGACCTGCTGGTCATGCTGTGGGGATCCAGCTCAGGATACAGTCTTCTGAGGGGCTCTATCCCTCAGCTGCCCAAGAGCACAATCATTTGCCATGAGCTCCTTACAAAAGTACAAGGACAGTGTGAAAATGTGTGGGAGAACAGGTAGAACCTGCGCATGTTCAGCACTGTTGTGCTGTGCGCTGCTGCCCATCCATCCTGGTGACGCTGGTTCTACCACACGCAGGTTATCCACGGGAAACTGATTCCTTTCATTTAGACCCTCTCCAAAACAAAACACATTTCTACCTGTGGAGAGTAATTCAATATGAACAGTTCTGACTCTTCTTCAGTGACTGTGTGATGAGGTTTGCCAGCACTCGGAAGATTACGCGAGGCTGGAGTTATACCCGCAGTTTATAAAATCATACAGAATTCATACATTTTACACAGACAGGCTCCCTAAAGTGTCACATTGTGTTTTAGCACCTGAACTCACTGTGATTCAGTAAAAGAATCCTGCTTCTCTGCAACGGATCTTGGGCTCTGCAACCTCCTCCACACACATATATCATCCCTGACTTCCGAAGGAGCACGGTCGGCTTGAGGGACAGAGGTGCACCTCCTGTAATGGTATATACTACATTCTGCAGCAACCTTTCTTCTCATATTTCAGAGTTGAAAAAGGCCTGTCAAAAAGGGGCTATTATGAAAGGGAATTTGAAGACATTCATAAACATCTAGACAGAAAATTGCATTTTCAATATGAGAACCTCAATAGTTAAGGCTACATTTGGGAGATCACTATGGCCCTCTTATTTTCTGCTTACGCTGTCAAAGTTTGAATTCATGTTGGGTTTTTGAGCAATTCAAACAAAGGATACTTTCATAAACATCCATTTCATAAACTACAGCATATCTAATTCTTTGGGTTCTGAAGGCTGAGCTGAATGTAGTGTTTGTGGTCTACTGAGAATATGTCTGGAAAACATAAAACAATCTACTAGGTAAGTTACAAAGCTGTTGACATAGGGAATGAAAATGGAAATTCTGTAGTAGTCTCCTCCATCCACAGCTTTCCGCTGTACTTTGCCTGATGTGAGCTGATTGGTGCCGTATATCTTGATGTGAGGATCCCATTTCAGAAATGTTCTGACATTATCTATTTGGCAGCTTGAAAAATAGTATCAAACTCCCAATGCATTTGAGCGCACGTTTCAACCCAGCAACTGTAATATCCATTTCCTCCGGTGCAAGAGGCATGTTAGGACCAACTTCACGTGGATTCATTTCTAAGGATACAATATGTGACTCTGCAATGCCCCTGCACATGCACACGGGGCTTGGTTAGAAAGCCCAAAAGGAATTAACTTGATTTAATTTCCAGTCCTTCCCAGTAAATACTCAGTTTTATCTGGGAGCGAGTTTTTCCTGCAAAGGGATTGATGATGTCAGTTCTGGGAATGCAACAGTACAGTAACCATTGGCACCTCACCTGCCTATGGCATAGGTGGGAATGCAAGGAGGAATCTTCATTCAAAAAGAAAAGAATTTTTAAGAATATTTTCACAAGGGCCTGGAGAGACAGGACAAGGGGGAATGGCTTCGAACTGTAAAAGGGCACGGTTAGATGGGATATTGGAAGGAATTCTTGGCTATGAGGGTGGAGAGGCCCTGGCACAGGTTGCCCAGAGAAGCTGTGGCTGCCTCTGGATCCCTGGAAGTGTCCAAGGCCAGGTTGGATGGGGCTTGGAGCAACTTGGTGCAAGGTGTCCCTGCCCATGGCAGGGGAGTTGAATTAGATTATTTTTAAGGTCCCTTCCAAACCAAACCCTTCAATTTTCCCTATGATTTCCCAAGTCATTTACACTGATGACAATGTTGGGCTCATCTCTAACCAGGCTACAATAGCCCAGTCCCTTGAAGGATGTGTTCTATTGCAAATATGCTTAATATGTCAATAGGAAAAAAACATATGCTGCAAATTTTGCTGTAATAATTATTGGAAATGCTTGAGCCTTGCTGGAATTTGGCAATAGCTCCACTAAATATAGGACTCCAGGCACACTTAATTTAAGAGGAGATTTATCATTGGTCTTATTGACCCAAAATTCTTCTTATTTAACATTTATAAGCATTTTTACTGCACAAATTTCTCTGTAGCACAACCGATAAAATTTATACCAGTTAGTTTCACCAATATTGTCAAAACATTTTCCAACAACTTCTGGAACAGAGCAGCCAGGAGATAACTAAACCACCTGAAGTCGGGCATATGAAACACCATAACATTTTATGGTTTTGCCCTAAAGAAAATGAAGCCAATCTCTGCTAATATCCCTTTCATTTACACACTTTGCTACGAGATTTCCCTAAAGGCATTAGTGGCTGGCAAACAACTCCCAGCACCTTGATTGCAGGAAATCATATTTCTCCCAATCCCAAGCTTCTTCATAAGTATTGAAAATGCTTTGACTACTAAAATACATTTTCTGAACTTACCAGTAATTCTACACTTCGAACCACCCAATTTCCTTCCTCTCCCAGCACAGGAACCACTTGTATTCCTGCTCAATATATCCCAACTCTGAGCTTACTCTTTGTGTTTTTTTTAATAGAGATGAGTCCAGATTTAGAAGTGGAATCGAACAAGCTTGGAGAATGTTTTGGGAGAAGAGAGAGTGAAAAAGTTTTGTTAGCGAGGGTGACAAACTATTTCAAAGATGATGACCATTTAAAATGTACAGATTTTTATCTGAATGCCCTTGAATTTAAAGAACTGTGGACATTTAAAGTCTTCCAACTACTCAGACCCAGAATTAAGGATGAAAATCACAGAAAATCACAAATCTTCAGAATAACCCTTAGACCACTTTTCTTACACACAAATCACATCCCACATCACCAAATTTAACTTTCCCTCTTACACCCATCATGCTCCACTTCCCAGTGACTCAGGTGCTTCCCATCATTTCTCATCAATTAAAACACAGGGACAGACTCTCAAAATGTGCTGCAAAAGAAGGTTTGGTATAAGAGGTTACTTCTTATTATTAAAAACCTATTAAGAAACCAGATTCGGAGTGTTTTCACATACACACATTCTCCTTCAGGGCCAATTAAAGAACAAAACATGCTCAGATCAAACAGCCAGCTCTGTATGGACATGAATATTTCCAGATTGAAATTTGCAGGACACATCCCTGCTGTGGAGAAAACACCACAGTCTTGGCAAACAAAATCACAGTTTCTGGTTTCATTCAGCCTTTTTTTTTTTTCCTGGTTCTTCTAAATGTGAAAGGCAAGACTTATTTACTCGTTGCACTGAAATCACACCAGGTTACATTCCTGTGGTTCTTCGCAGCTGAGGAGAGGTCAGAGGAGCAGAGGAAGTGAGCGAGGCCAGATTCTGACTCAGTAAAGCACAGACACACAAATATATTATGCCTGTGCTCCAATCTGACAATTTTCTCTGGGGGGAAATTAAAGATCTACAAGTGAGGTCCAAATCAGAGTGATTTTCAATCCCACGTCGTCCCTGAGACTCCATCTGTTCCTCTCCCAGCTCCAGCGAGGGGGCAGTTACAGCTCCAGTGCCCAAGTCTCTCCTCCACAGCAGATGTTGCAGAAAGTAGATGCTTCCAGAGGTTAGTCCTTAACAAGGAATTTAATCCAGCCTGAAATATTTGTGAATTCACATCTCAAGGCATTTAATAAAATCCTCCATTTTTAGTTTTTCATCCCACCCCATCACAGCCTTTGTCCTTGAAGTTCATGGATTGGTTTAAGCCTTGGTTTACTTGGAAGCAAATTCATGTGCTGTCACTGGAAGAAAACTACAGATGTTCCAGCCCTGGGAAAATACCATTCTGTACCTGAAAATGCCACATTAAATGAGCAAGTAATAACAAATAAAGAACTGAAAGGAAATGCAATGTCTTATAAGTAACAGACTTAAATAAAATAAAGACTGAGAGAAAAGGCCTGGAATGAAAAACAAAGACATGGGACGTGAGTTGAAAAACATTTTAGAAATTCTGTACCTTCTGACAGGATCAGTGTTATGAAAATTCCCCTAAAAGTTTTAGTATTAGTGAATTAGACTGAATGTGTCATAACTGAATGCTGGAAACTCCTGGGGAGAAAATTACCATTTAGGGGCCCTCAGAGCTAATTTAATAAAGAAGTCTGATGAGGTAGATAAAGTATAGTAGTAGGAAGAGACCTAAATAAATGTAAAAGGAGAGAGAGAGAGAGAGAGAGAGAGAGAGAGAAAGAGAGAGAGAGAGAGAGAGATGTTCTGTTGACACTGATGTCATTGACCAGTGACACATCTAATAAGGGATGTTGCTGTTGTTAAAGGACATATTAGGTAGAAATTCAGAAGTTCAATGGCTGAAAGGATGCTTAAATAATTAAGATCCAAATCTGGCCAGTAAAAGGGTTAGAAATTTGAATAAGATGTTCATAATTCTGAGGGCAGAGTGGAAATTGATCAAAAGTATTTTTTAACCTCATTTATAAACAGAAATATATGACACTCAATCAAGTTCCAATGCAGTAAAGTTTGAAACTGCGCAGAGAAACATTCCTTTATAGTGCAAACACACAACTTGTGGATCCACCACCAAAGCCCAAGATGGTAGGATTTAAGAAAGTCTGGATATTTTACATTCCCATTCAAGCCTGTTATAATGCAAACTAAAATCATATTAAAGATAATCAATTTTCATGCTCCAGGCAATAAGGAGATCACCTTGGGAGAGGAGGCAGAAAAGATTAATATGTATTTTGGGGAAGTTTCCACTTATAATAAAGTTTCAGGAACAGGTTACTTTTGAGTCAAGGATATCAGGACAGAGGGAAGACTCCAGCCAGTTCTATAGCGTGCATAATAATAACTATTTCTAGAGTATCCCATCCATTCCAGAGCTTACTGACCTTTTATTTAGAGATGAGATCACCCTCACATAAGCCATAGCCTTTGTATGGGCATGCAGGGGCAACACCTTTTAATTGATCATTAATCTGAGCTTCATTAAAACTAGTGAAAAATTTCATTTTCTCATCAGCAAATGGCATCGCAATAGTTTGAATCATCTGTTCACTGACAGCTGCTGAAAAGCCAAGTCAGAGATGAATTCTGAAAGCACAAAAGAAACCATGAACCAAAAGCCTGTAACTGGTTGTGACTTATTCCAAACATTCAACACCTTTTCATAGATTTTTCCTGTGTGTTTGCAGGTTGCAATTACCAGGGTAGTGTGCAGGGTCTGTGGACATTTTTATTATCTGACAACAATTTCAAGTGACTTTTGGCCCACGTTTTGCCTGGGCAGACAGTAAAGAAAGTAAGACAGGGTGGTAAACATTCCTTGCTTACACTTCCTTGGGAGACTCAAGGTTAACGGGCCTGAAAGCAAAAGGGAAAACTTGGTGTCATGTTAAAAATATTACTTCTAAAATCAGCAATTATCTCAGCACTGTTACACACCAATGTCAATAGTTGCTCTAGTGCAACTATTTTCAACTGTATTAGGGAAACTTTTGCATGTTGGACAATAGTTGTTGGGGTTTTTTTGAATCACATTTAACACAGAGACACTAAAAGCTGTTTATTTTACACTTATTTTATATACATATTTTTTGCATGAAAAAAAAGGATTTCCAGAATTCTGCAATGAATTTTAAAAATTGTTTTGATCTTTCCCAAGTGGATTCCTCCATTCTGTGTTAGTGTCTGAGTCATACAGCACAACTAATAAAATTTTTGCTGATGTAACTTAGACTAAGATTTAGACAGTGAAAGACTATCTGACGTGAAAAACTTTGCTGGCATTTTTTCTTCAGTGGTTTGTTTTTTTTTTTTAACGACCTCAAATAAACTTCACCCTACAGTTTACTTCTGTCTGACATTTCACTCCCTCTTATCTCACTCTTGTCTCCTCTTCTAGGAATTGTATTTGCAAAACATTTCATCCTCTGAAAACCTTGGTTTAATTCCCTGTCCCCCCCTTTATCCATGATTGCAAATTACAAAATTCCAGACTGGTTTGGGTTGGAAGGGACCTTCAAGACCATCCAGTCCCACCCCCTGCCATGGGCAGGGACACCTTTCACTAGCCCAGGTTGCTCCAAGCCCCGTCCAACCTGGCCTTGGACATTTCCAGAGATGGGACAGTCACAGCTTCTCTGGGCAACCTGTGACAGCACCTCCCCACTCTCACAGGGAAGGATTTCTTCTCAATATCCCATCTAACCTGCCCTCTGTTAGTTTTAAGCCATTCCCTCTTGTCATTTCATGCCCTTGTCCCAAGTCCCTCTCCAGCTCTCCTGGAGCCCCTTTAGTCACTGGAAGGGGCTCGAAGGTCTCCAGGAGTCTTCTCCTCCCCAGGCTGGACACCCCGGCTGGTCAGTGCGCTCAGATCGCTGCCCTGTGATGGATTTTTACAGCAATCCGTGTTTCCGACAGGGCTGTGTCCGGGCACAGCCGCGCTGCCCCGGGTGTGCCCACGGCAGGGACGCGCTCCCATCACCGGGGGATGTGCCCCTCCTGCCCGGCCATATAAGCAGGGAGCGAACGCACAGGTGTCACCGAACCCGACCCGGAGCTCGCTGGAACCCTCCGGCTCTGCCTCTTCCGGGCGGCCCCGGCTCCGCCCCGGCAGCGCGGCCTTGCCCGGACCGGCCCCGCCAGCGCCGCTCGGCTCCTCCGCCCCGGGCAGGTGCGCGGGGCCGGGACACCCAGGGACATCCAGGGACACCCAGGGACACCCAGGGATATCCAGGGGCCGGCTGGAGGGTGGGATGGGAGGGGTGAGCGCTCCCAGCTTCGCCCTGCGCTGAGGTTTCGGTTTGCAGCGCAGCGAACGAGGGATGGGGATGGGGACGGGGATGGGGATGGGGATGCTCCGCCCCCCCGGGTACCGCCGTCCTGTGACCCTGCGAACGGGACCCCCGAACCCCGGGTTCGCTTGGTCAGAGCGCCGCACCGCAGAGTTGGACTCGATGACCCTCGTGGGTCCTTTCCAACTCGGAGTATTCCGGGGCTGGGTTTGGGGCTGCTGGGGGACCCCGGGCACCTAAAAGTGCGTTGGTTTCCACGTGGATGTAGACGGAGCGGTGCTAAGGTAGTTGGCTTGGATGGATGGATGGCAGCAGCCTGTGGTCAGAGCAGATCAGCATGAAATTGCACCAAAATAATTCTCAAAAGATTGCCCGGATTATTCCTGACTGGGGATATTCCAGAACTTTCTGGATGCAATCCTATGCCATGTATTTGCTGTGGGTTGAGTAGTCCTGGGGTGGATGGATGGCAGTGCTCTACTTTCTGTAGTCAGAGCAGATTAGCATGGAACTGCACCAAAATAATTCCCAAATGGTTGCCCAGAGAGGTTGTGAAGTCTCCCTCACTGGAAATATTCAGAACCAGCTGGATGCAATCCTGTGCCATGTGCTTTGGAATGAGTCTGCTTGAGCAGGGAAGTTGGACCCCTTTTCAGCTTGACCTGACCTGTTACTCTGTCATACCTATCAAATTGATATTAATGTAAAAGTATCCTTTTGCCACTAGTGTAAAAACCAAGCTCTGCAGCTTTTTAAAAATAATTACAATGTTGTAACTTAATGCAGTTTTTGAAGCACAGTAAGTGTAAAGAATTATTTATTGTTTTGCCCTCCCAAATAAACCTGTTACTGAGTTTTGTCTTATTTTTGCAGATGGAGCTCTTGTTAAACACTGAGATGCAGTCTCTCTGCAGTGTTTCACATTGAAATCTCCATTTTATGAACTGGGGCATAACATTTATACTGTGACAGTCATTTCTCGACTAACTCTTGTGTCCAGGCTTGTGCTCCCCCCTCACAGAAGACACAAAATACCTTGTTTTAAACCCAGGTTGTTTCTTCAGGTCTTAATTTTGCACTGGGGCTTTTGCCCTCTCCCCCCTTCTCTCTGGCTTCGTTAATCTTTAAGTTCCTTGATGTTGGACTTCTGTGATGTTTGTAAAGCTTACTCCTTCTGGGGCAAAACCCGTCCCTGGAATGCAGGATACTTCTAAAAACCATCCAGTTATGTGAAATTTGTCAGGTTGTTTTCTTGTGGGTGTTGTCATTCTGTGACATAATTTTTTCTAGTAAAAGTTTTGTTTGCTTTGTTTTCAAACAGAAATGTTCCAGATGTGGACACTTCTACCAAAAGCTTCAAGTTTCAGAGGGAAAAAGATGTGGCTATGTGAGCTTGGAAGGTGGCTTTAGCAGTTCCTATCTGCATTCTGATCCATGACAAGTTAATTGCACCAATTACACCAGCAACTGAACAGAAGCTCTATAGGAAACTGTTGTAGTTATAGTGCAACTTGTGTTACTGTGACTACTTTATCTCTTGATAAGTCTGTAATTATCTTGTCACCACTGTCTAGTGCTTAACTTATGTAGAGAATCAGCTCATGGCATCACTGAAGGGATTGTAACCTGGAGGAGAAGCTCCTGCCCTCTGAAATATTGGGGTGGCCCTGAATGGTTAATTTAAGGACTTGTGCAGGAAAAACAAAGTTTGTTATGGGAAGTGTGGGTAAGGTGGAAAGGCAGCACTTGAGAAATACTGGTTAAACTGACTTTGGTGACAGGGGAAACAGCTGGAAGGAGCAGTAATGCAAAAGAATTCAAAGGAGAACATGTCAAAGACATGGATGCTGTTTTTGTAGTGGTTTTTTCCTATACAACTAGGGGTTTGGAGGAATGAGAACACCTGATGCTTAGGAATTAAACCTCAGTGAGCTGCCTGCTCTAGCAATGCATAATTTCCTTGTGAGCCTTGTCCTCCACTTCTGGTGATGTCCTCATTTGTGGTGGTTTCAGGAGGGGTGGTTTTTCAGGTGTTGGTGCTGTAAGAGACTTTGGGAACAAACTGTAGATCCCAATGTGTTGGGATGTTTAACAGTGAGCTGTTCTGCCTGGGCTGCAGCTCCACGTAAATTACACTTATTTCCTGACAGAAAAAGCCTTCCTGCTTGTAGTAGTTGTTAACATCTTCATTTTATATTTCATGGAGCAGTATCATGTAATCACGGAATTTTTTGGGCTGGAAGTAAACTTAAAGCTCATCTTGTTCCACCCCCTGCCATGGGCAGGGACACCTTCCACTAGACCAGGTTTCTCCAAGCCCTGTCCAACCTGGCCTTGGACACTTCCAGGGATGGGGCATCCTCTGGGAAATCCATACCAGTGCCTTACCACCCTCCCAGGGAACATTTTCTTCCTGATATCACGATGGGGCAGATGGTTCAGCCTTTAGAGCAGGGGGTCTGTTCCCATGTCAAATTCTGAATGTGTGAGATTTCCAAACCCATCCTGAAGGCACTAATATTTGGTTTAATGCTTTAAAGGCTTCTTGCATCAGAATGATCCCTGCTTGCAGAGCTGGTGCAGTCAGCAAGTGCCTAACACTGTAATGCTCATTCCCAGAAGTTGTTGAGGAAGCTGGATACACATCCCACCCGTGGCATAACTCGGGGAAGGCAGCACTTGTTAACTCTATTTGTTTTTATTATGGACATCGATCTGCCAGTCGCAATAATGCATTTATGGACATTTTTCTGCAAGCACAGCGCTGGTGGCAGTTTTTACTGACAACTTGAGTCATATGGACAGTAGTTGCAAACACGTTTATTTTATTGACGGATTGTGCAATTCTCTAGTTTACCCCATGTTCATATCTGGACTGGTGAGGAGAATGGAACTAATGGAAAAATGGAGAGTAAAGTTTTAATTTTGGGAGGCTTGAAATCTTTAGGTGGTGACAGGTTTTAGCATGTGTTTTGGGGGGGGTTGTGAGCTTGACTTCATTAATGCTGTAATCAAAAAGCAAAAAGTTCAGGGTCCTTACAGCAGACACCCAGGCCTTGAATTTCTTACCTCTGTTGATGGCTGGGAATGTTGATTCCTACAAAACTGTATTGGCCTTAGTTGTGCTAATTTACCTGAGGGTATAATGAGTAAAACTATCCTGATGCAAGAAAAACTCCTCTGTTAAATTTTGTCACCTACGTTTCTGACGTTGTCACCCAGCACAGGTGTGTTTAGGCCAGCATGAAGTTAAAACATGCAGCTGGAGGTACAAGCAAACTGTAAACCCAAACCTCTATGCAAGTATTTTTCATGAATACAAAATCCAGTTTTAAAACTGAGGATCTGCTTCTGTTGTCCAGGTAACTGTTTAAAAAAAATATTTGAATGTCAATAAAGCTCGTGTGACTTTGGAGTTTCATGGGAGTTATTATGGAAGTTTTTATTTGGTGATATGTCACCATATTGATGCTTTTTACTGAGCCTTTTTCAAGTTGTTTCCTTATTTACTGTTTTGTATCAGCAGAGCTAAAGCACCCTGTCCTGATGGTTGTCAGGACTATCTGGTGTCAATTTATATCGGGCCAAATTAAATGATAGAAATAATTTCACAAGTATCTTTTCAAGTCACATGTGAAACTTGGACCTGTAGGTTCTGAAGGTGATTAAAAATACTTACACCTGAACAAGTCACCTTTAATCTCAAGGAGGAAGAGGGGAGATCACTGATACAAAGGTTCTGATTTCTCTGTTTTTGGAGTGAAATAATAGTTATATATCTCTACTGACAGAAGGCCTGCAGTCTTGAGCAGCTTTGCAAAGGGGAATAAAGAATTTTGGCTTTTGGTCTTACCTGATGGGTGCATCTTCAGCTTTTAATTTTTATTCAAATGCCATTTTTTAGTGCATTATGGACAGATTAATGAAGTCAGTATTTTAATGTATATATGTTAACACAGCTCACAGAAGTCAGAGTTGCTTTGTTGTCTGAATCATGACATGCTCCACGAGGAGATTTAACTCCCTCCAGGTAACCCTGCATTAGCAGATAGCAAGTATTAGTGCTGTCTTGTAAATGTTGTTGCTGCATAATCATCATCAGTAATATTGAAATTATCTGAGTGCTTTAGATCAGTCAGCACAGTGCAAACAACAGCGTTATCTTGGCTTGTTTGTACACTCAAGTGTGCAGAAGGGCTGTTAATTAGTTAAACTTTTTAATAAACACCTAAAGTAGACTTAAGGCCCTGTTAAAAGATTAATTTTTCTGTTTCACACAGAAAAACCAGCAGATGAATGTACAGTATCTGACAGTACATAGGGAGCACAAACCTGCTTTGGCACCAGTGGGCTGGTGATGGTGACAGGACACTTTAGTCTGTCACCATTGTCCTGGGGAAAATTCATACAATATCATCTTCCCTGATTTCAGTATAATCAGATGGGATGTAGTAGGAAGGGTGGGGGAAAAAGGGAAATCCCTTGCACAGTCTCCTGTTGACACCAGAAATACTTTTGATTGCTGACTTCATGAAATACTAAGATTTTTGGTTGAGTGAGAAATGAGATCGACTTTATTCAAACTGTCTACAGTTGTTTTTTGTTTTTTTTTCTGGAATTAGTTTGTTTTGAATCCTGCTTAGTGGGCCTGAGTCAGTATCTACTTTTAGCTTTGAGGCTTAGGCAGTGGGATGGAACTAAAATCCGGGTCTGTGGCCAGGGTTGTGCTTTAAGACAGTGAAATTAGGGCCAACAAGGCAAAGTGCTTCATCTGAAAAAAAACTTTTTAAGGAAATCATAGTATTCCAGACTGGTTTGAGTGGGAAGGGACCTTAAAGCTCATAATCTCCTTCCACCCCCTGCCATGAGCAGAGACACCTACTATCCCAGGTTGTTCCAAGTCCTATCCAACCTGGCCTGGAACACTTCCAGGAATGGGGCAGCCACAGCTTTTCTGGGCAACCTGTGCCAGGGCCTCACCACCCTCACAGGGAAGTAAAAAATACTTGTTATTGTTTTTTTCAAAGACAGCAGTAGTAATACTTTCTTTTCACTGATTGCCTGAGTTGCATGTTGGTGACTGCACCTTTTTTTATATTATTGTTAATGCACCTGGCCTTGTTTTAAATGCTTTTCAGCTGCCTTTTTGTGCTGCTATGTTTGATTCCATAGTGAGAGTTTCTAAGAATATGATTAACCCTGTGGGTCATCTTATAATGTAATTATTAATGATTGATTCTGTTTATCCTTGAGATCAATATGAGAAGCAAAAATGGTTTGGCATATATTTGGGGTTGATTTCTAACACTCAGTAAACATGATCTAGTGACAAGACTAGTATTGGTTTATTACTCGGAACATGTTTGATGAATCTGAAGTGTGTAATTAGTTTTATATAATGATGGTGATATGTGGGGTTTTTTACATGACTTATGTTAATATGGCCAATAGTGTTAACATCTCCTGCCACTAATAGTTAGGGTGGGGATGTATAGTAATTGATCTTCCTGGGAGTGCTGTAATGTAAAAACAATTCCGGCTGTTTGAAGTATATTTTACAAGTGTGCATTGGGCCTTTGGGATGTTACACTGAAAAACCCAATTGTACAGTTACCATGGGAACCCAATTAGAATAGATTGCTGGAGTTTCTTTCTTTTTTTTTCAGGCTTTCATCTTGACCAAAAATCTAATGTACTTTAAATGTTTTCATATGGAATTTTATTCATATAGTGACTTGTGTAATAGCTGAGTTTAAATTTTAGTGCTGAACCAGAGTGTTCTGTGCATCCCGAGGACTTGTCTTTCAAGGAGAGTCTTCCTTTAGTGTTTAAAAGTTGATGAACTGAGAAAAATACTTCTTATTAATCTAAGTTCTTACTGCCATCACGTATACTTCTCAGGCTGCAGTCCTGTGGGGGGAAAAACCCAGGGAAGTATCTCAAAACCTAAGGACTTCTGTTCTTGATCATCAGCAAAACATAGCTGGAAAATTTCGTGGCCTTTATGGATCTGTTTTTGTTCTAACCCCTGACTTTTCTTTACATTTTGGTCTGTTGACATATCTAAAGGTTTGGAATGCTCCCAGGGTGGGGCTGTGATGTCTTTTCTTCTGCACCACTTTCAGCACCTGAAGGCATTTGTCTGTCTTGCAGGTGTCTCAGGAGCATCCTGCTGCTGAGGGAGCCTGGGCTGCTCCTCAGCACAGCTCTTGGGTGGGAGCAGAAGTTATGGGGAAATTGGGCACATCTTGATTAAAAGGCCGGGGGGAACTGAGGTGATCCCACCACTCAAGACTGAGGCAGGAGCTCCACAGCAGATGGACTTCACCAATCCCAGCTGGGCAGCTCTGAGCTAGTGAGGATGGGGACAAATTACTTCTGGGTTTTTTTCCTCACTTGTGATTGTTTATCTCTTCAGTTTATCCCACTCTCTGCAAATGCAGGAGGAAATTTTCCATTTTGGTGAAGGGATTTCTTTCATTAAGCTTTCCTTTTTTTAAGATGTGATCCCGGTGTCTCAGTTTCTAGAAGGTGATCTAGAATGAGATATCTTTGACTTTGATCAGTATGTGCTGTCAAGAAGAGATTTCAGCTTCTTGCCTTCAGAATCAACCTTAGGAGAAGCCTTCAGCTCAATGTGAAGTTACAGTTCATATACTGACCTCTTCCAATGAGATAGTCTGTGCAAGGTTGATGTGCATTTTGAGGTGACGATTTGGACTTCCCAAGGGTCTTGTGTGTTTTTCCCCTGTCTGGCTGCCAGAAGTCTTTTAACCACCATGGTCTGGGCATCTCTGGCTTTACCCAAGTTCTTGTCACCAGGGGAAAGCTGTGTTGGACTAGAGATGGTGGAGCTCAATCTGGGGCAGAAACAGGTGATGAACACTAGTTGGTCTGGGAGTCTCCTCAGGCTTTATTCGTGATTTCAGGACTGTGGCATTGAGGAAGCATCAAGGCTGTCCTTGTTTTGTTGGATGGGATGGAGGCCTGTTCCTGCCTCACTGTCCCATCATGATGTGTCATCCCTGCCATCCCACCAGCTTTCCTACCCCTTGGCCTCCTGGGGATGTGTGGAAAGGCAAAGAACAGATGCAAACTCCTGGGATTATCTATGTAACGTTGGCTTAACTCTGTGCACTTACACACTGCACTTCTCCTTGGTCTTTGGGCTGGGTTTGAAACAAACTTCTAAATAAATCTTCTTTCTGAGGCAAAATTGAGCTTTACCTTTCAGGAAAATCTGAAAAAAACTGAACCTTCCTGTGTACTTTGAAAGTCAAAGCTCTGAGCTGGTAATAGAAATAAATTGCTGTTTTATTTTTAGCTCTATCACAGGTATTTTAAGTAATACTATTAAGATCGTTCATCTGCCTGCCTTACATTTAAAAATGCAGTGAGTGCTCTTTGCAATGCCTGCCTTGCAAGGCATGATTGCTAGTATAGCTAAAATACTAATTATCAGCCTTAATTTTAAACACTTATAATAAAAAAGATGTAATGTTAAATGTTGCTCTTTGCTTGTAAGTAGTTGGGAAGTGTCTATGTGTTCTGTCACTGCCTTGGACTTCAAGGCTTGATGTGTTGGAGAGTCTTGGAGAGTCTCAGATGTTCATATAATTTCTTTTCCAAGAGATTTATCATTCCTGAAGCTGATACACTTTTCCTCTCCTGTGGAGTAGAGAGTTCCCTGACTTAAGTGGAGCAGTTCCCATTGAGCCTGGCTGTGAGTCAGGATTCTGGAGCTGGGCTTTGGCACATAATCTCCCTGATTTTTAAAAATACAGTATTTATACCACATCCTTCAAAGATAAAGTGATCTTGGCTAAGTGTCATTGAGAAAAAAAAACTAGAGGGAGGGAGTTAAATGCCAAAGAAATAGTAATTATCCTGTATTTCAAAGGGGAGAGGAGAGAGGACCTGGAACCAAAAATATAATTTTTAATAATATTATTGTATTTTTGATTTTTAAATTATAGTATATAAACAATGAGACTGTGGATGACTAGAATTATAATCATTGGAGTTAACATTTCTTGGGTACTTAGTGGTTCACAATCTGTACTTTTAAACCCACAATATAATGAAATCACTTGCTTTCATGCCTTAAAATGTGATATTTCCTAAATTACAAAAGGCTGTTTACTTTACTAAGTCACTCAGAAGTGCAGGACTGCCTGTAAGAAATTATTAAATTAATATTTTTATTTTTTAAGGCATTCTTATTCCAAATATCAGAGTTGTGCAGTGCTTGTTATGGAAGCACTGTGCCATCTTTTGATTTTTCTTTTTTTTTGTTTAGTGACCTCATCAACATTAAAATTCCTTCCTGTTTGTAAAAAATCAAACTCCCTTTGGAAATTACACATATATATTGAAACTTAGAGCTCATTTAAAAAATTGAGGTGATTATAAGAGACATGATAATATGGGTGTTGAATTCAAATGTGGAATTCAAATTAAATAATCTGAGAATTATTTTTTCCTTGCAGGTGGAGACTTTTTTTTCTGCGATGGCGCCAAGGCTCATTCCAAGAGTAAGTTTCCAGTGAAATCCCTTTGCATTTGGGTGTCCACTGGAAGAGCAGCATTACAAAAGAGTTCACGTAACATAGTTTGTTTGTCCCCAGTGCCCAGCAGTCAGGATTAAGAACCCAGCTGACAAGATTGATGCTGCATTGTAAATCTCTGTAGCTCTGTCATGGTTGGGAACAGGCATCAGTGGACCTTTCCCCATCACGTATCCATCTGCCACAGAGCATAAATAACAGGACAAAGCTACTTTTTCCATTTCCTAGTAAACACCTCCCTGGAAAACGGGCTTAATTTTGAGGCTTGATGCTTCAATGAGGTGGGTGTAGGGCAGTAACTTCATAGCAAAATGAGAAAACATGGCTGTTTACCCAGATATTCGGGTCATTTACTTTACTGAAAGAAAGGCATCAACACATTTTTAGTCGATAACCCTCTCCCTGAAATGATTGAAATGAACTTTGAAGACATGAATACATTTTTTTTCTGTGAATTATCTATTTTTATAACATTAGTCGTGCTCCTTCAGGAAAACATTTCTTCTACAATCACACCTGCATTTCTAACCATTCCTGTTGGCAACTTCCAACTCTGTTAAAATGTCTTAATAGAGGCATCTCTGGTCATTTTCATCTGCCTTACATAATGTCATGTGGCTTATAAAAGGCATATTTTGGTGGATTCTGTGTTGTCTACCTCCTTTCCACAAAAGAAAATAGTTTTTATTTTTTAAAACGGAATGATTGAGGAAGAAATCTAGAAAAATAAATTCTTGATTCTTTTTTTCCTCTTGAACAATCATCTGTTCAAGATGCAAACACCTTTTAGCAGGTACCTGGAATAATAGAGAAATATTTGGGAGGAAAAATCCCTGGTTCCCTGTCATTCCAAGCAAGGTGTGATATAACTGGCAAGTAACATGAAACTAATAATTTATCTACCTTTTCCTTTCCTTTCTCCCACCCTCACATGGAGTTGAAAGGTGCAGCTTTAGCTGTTGGGGGAGTTTTCCCCTTTTGATATGCGAGGAGACAGAAGGTTTAAGGTAAAACATACAAACTCTGCCAGGACTCTGCAGACACCCCCCCCACTCTGGATGCATATTAATATATATATATTGATGATTTTGGTGATATTTTTACTGTGTGATTACAGTGTGACTTTGAGCCCAGTCCCACGCTGGTGAAGCACAGTGTGTGCCTGACACACGGGTTTTACAGAAATCAGTTATCACCCATGGAATGTGCTGAGCAGTTTTTCAGCAGGTTGCTGAACAATGGTTTGGGAAAACGGGCAGCATTCCCAGCAGATGTGGGCATTTTCCATAATCACTGTATCTGTCTCCCACTCCATCCCTGGTTCTGTTGCAGTGACCAAAGATGTCTGTTGGGTTTGGGTGGAAGAGGCTGGAAGGCTGTCGGGCTCTGTGTGACCATACATAGGGATGTCTGCATATTTAGGAATTTTGGAGGGTTTTGGTGTTCTTATGACAATGTGGCAATTTTTCTAGTACATTAGAAGATTCTAAGTGTCATCTGTTCCTCTTGTATGTATTAAATTTAAACTTAGTGGGTAGATTCTTGTATTAACAGTGATTCTTTGCTCTCTGTTAATACTGAAACACTTGTCCTGAATGAAGCAGAGATAGATAACTATAGGAAAATTCAGATGTGTGTGTGGCAAGACTACAGTCTGATATTTTTATACAAGTCTTTTTGACACCTCTTGTGTGTATTTATTTTTGTATTTTTAGTGAATTCTTAATACACATTTTGCTGCTTCATTTGTTTAAATCTGCTCTACTCATTTCAAAAAATTCAGTGAAATTCTTACCTGGAACACAACTCAGATTCCTGACTCCCCTTCAGCTTAAGGAGCACTATTAATGGTTTTGTTCATATTGCTTAGATTTATTTTGTTATTATTCTCCAGCTCCTACTCTTCAGGTAGAGCTATTTTGGTATTATAAAGGATGATGGATTATATAGGAAAGTTTCTTTTGAAGCACTCCTGATATTGTGCAATGCACTTGGGGGTCAGCTACACTTGACTGATGCATGATTTATCCCATGTCCCTGCCACTTCCTGAGATAAAGCTGCTATTTTATCAAAAATGCCAGCAACTGTGATCTAGAATTTACACCCCTCCTTTTTCAAATAATTGTTCTGATTACTTTCTGGCATGGCAATAAAATGATAAAGGTAATTGCACACAAATGTGAGATAGCACCAAAATACAATAAAATTAACCTGAATTAGCTTGACTTGTCGATGAGAAGTATTTATGAAATGTATTTTTGCAATAAGGGAGACTGATATTATAGCTGGAAGGTGAGTTATTGCCTTAATGTAATACTGTTTGAAATTTAAAAAAGAGACTGTTACAGTTGAGGGTGATTGTGCCTTTGAAATTAAGTTGAAGTGATTCTTATAATTGGCAGCAATAATGCATTGGGAAGGTAATATCTTTTATTGTGTTATGCCTAGTTGCATTATCTTTTATTTAGCTGGTCCTGACTCCAGCTCTGAAGAGAAGATAAGCAGGAGCAGATCAGGAATTTTGTGGATTTAGGTGATAAAAACTTGAAATGTTACCCAATATTAAAGTCATTCTTCTGCTAGGTTTTTTTCATTTTAGCCCATTTTCAGTTCCCTTGAACCTGATAGGAGGCTCATTTGATTAAAATTTCATCTGTTTTTGTTGTATTAGAGTAGTTGCCACGTATTTACATCCACAGCTGAACCCTGTAAAGAGTCGTGTGCTCCACGACAAGCTGTGCATGTGCTTTACATCAGGCACTGATTTTGGCAGTTAGTTTTGTATTTCTCAGTGCCTCAAAGTGTTACCTCTTAGTAAAAAGTGCATACGTGCTTTTACAGGAAGCACCTCAATGGTTTTTAAGGAGTAAATCTTTAAATCCCAGAATCAATGGGGTTGGAAAAGCCCTCCCAGCCCACAGAGTCCACCCTGTGCCCGATCCCCACCTTGTCACCCAGCCCAGAGCACTGAGTGCCACATCCAGTCCTTCCTGGGACACCTCCAGGGATGGAGACTCCCCCACCTCCCTGGGCAGCCCCTTCCAATGCCTGAACACTCTTTCCATGGAGAAGTTCCTCCTGATGTCCAACCTGAACCTCCCCTGGCACAGCTTGAGGCCATTGCCTCTCGTCCTGTCCCTTGTTCCCTAGGAGCAGAGCCCGACCCCCATCTGGCTCCCCCCTCTCCTGTCAGGGAGTTGCAGAGAGTGAGAAGGTCCCCCCTGAGCCTCCTTTTCTCCAGGCTGAGCCACCCCAGCTCCCTCAGCTGCTCCTGGTGCTCCAGACCCTTCCCCAGCTCCGTTCCCTTCCCTGGACAACCTTTCCTTTCCCCACTCCCACTCTACACCTAGACCATTGAGGTGCTTCCTGTAAAAGCATGTATGCACTTTCAGGCACTGGAAAATCCAGATGGCTGCTCCTGGACTTTTCCTTTGCGTGAGACTTCATAAAATCATAGATACCCTGAATAACTTGGTGTCCCCACCACAATCACTAGTTTTTACAACTAATTAACACACTTTCTAATAGCATTTTGCTTCTGCGCTGTGTGTAAATAGAATCAGAGAATTGTTTGGGTTGGAAAGCACCTCGAAGATCATAAAATGTTAATTTTTGCTTCATGCTATTGATATAAAATGATAAAAATGTTCCACTGTATATGTCGTTTAGCTGCCACGTGCCTGTTGTGCTTGCATCACATTTAAACTTCCTGTGTAAGTAATAGGATGTGTTTACTTGTTTCTGGAGAAGTATTGGAGGAAATAATACATCAGAATTCCTGTTTAAACAGTCCACTGGGGTCTTGTGTTTGAGTGTCTGCTGACACCATCTCAAATCAAAGCTTGGCATGAGCAGTAGATGGAGGCAAAAAATGCACTTGTTGAATGCAGTCTGGAATGCAGACTGTAACCTACCTACCTCTTCCAAAGGAGGAGAAGTGGGTGTATTACAATTAAAATGCCCTTTAAGTGAAATAAAGCAGTCTGAGATAGCCCTGTAAGTACCCTGGGAATTTATCATTGCTCCTCTCTGCCAATGCAACCGACTGAAGGCGCAGCCAAAGAGCCAGAGGCGACCACTGCTTGGAAAGACACTTCCCTGGCTTGGCATTTCGGGGGCTTTTGATTGCCATCCAAAGAGGATTAGTAGGATAATACGATGGGACAACAGAAACTTGCTTTTGTTGTCTTTGATTGTTTAATAAAGAATTATGTGTTTGCTCTCGTCGAATACTTTTTAAATGCCGTAGAAAGCAAATGTTGTTCCATGTGAACACATATCCCTCTGGTTTTTCGGGAGCTTGTGTGAAGTGGGCCTTTGGATAAGGGAAGAGGGAGACTGATTTTGAGCATATATGCCAGTGTATATTTGTATATGTTCAAAATATGCAGCTTAATTCTGTACCCTCACATTTTTTATGGGATTAATTCCTTAGAAGATAAAGAAATTGTACCACCCCAAAGTAACCCTGGATTTGCTTCCAGTCTGTCTGACATTTCCTTTCCAAACCTCTCTGAGCAAGGAAATAAGGAGGTTTTGTTTTCATACCCTCTGAAGTTACAGGTTTGGCTTAAACCAGGGTTAGATTTACTTAGAGAAGCAGTGAGATATCAGTCGAGTGTGGCAGGATTTCAGGGCAGCTTTTCTTTAAACACCTCACCTGGATTTCTGTCCTGCTCTTCAGCTGGGGAGGTGTTTATTGCTCTTGCTGCAAGAACAGAAATATATGAACCTGTATCTCCAGTGCTTTGTTCTGGAAAGCTGAAAGTTGGCTTTGGATACTGTAGGAAGAAGAAATAGTCAGAGTAGGAACAGTTTTGGGGGGATCTGGATGGGGAAGAGGTGGCTCGTGGCCAGGTGAGTGGTTCTCTAGTTCACAAGAACCTGCTGCAGTATGTAAAGGACTTATATTTTAGAACATCAAAGGTAATTTTAAAGGCTGTTTTACTTGTTAGCAGGTTATATTGACAGAATTAAGTCTGATTAGCTCCCACACTGGTGATTTTGTTTCAATACTTTCTTGTTGAATTTAAGCAATGAATGCAACACCTTTTCTTCCTCACTAACTATTACCTTAGGTGAAAAACTGTGGGGCACTCAGCTTTCCTTGGACTAACAGTTTTCCATATGCTTGAAGGGTGCTGTGAGTGTAATGGTACTGGAATTGTTATTTTTCCATTAAGTAATGAGTGATGTTGGTTGGGTTGCCCTGTGAGTGTGGGTTGCACAGGGCAGCAGCATTCCCTTGGTTTTTTTGGACAAGAGAAGCCCTGCCCTGACACCAGGACAACTTTCTGACAGCTTCATCTGTCCAGATTAAGATGTTGAATCTTCAGGGACTTTTGTGGATCATGGAATTCCAGAATGGTTTGGGTTAAAGCCCATCCAGTTCCACCCCCTGCCATGGGCAGGGACATCTTCCACTACCCCAGGTTGCTCCAAGCCCCGTCCAACCTGGCCTTGGTCACTTCCAGGGATGGGGCAGCCACAATCATGTACAACTTTAGAGTTCACACCAAATCTTTGGACTCTTTTTTCAAGAGGAGGAAGCAGCTTTTAGAAAAGTTTTTATTTTAACTTGGAAAGAAATCAAGCAATAATAAGCAAAAAGACTGAGAATTAAATCTTTCTCATTCTCTGTAGCTTTTATTCCAAAATAGCAAAGTGTAACTGAAATTCTGGTATATTAAAGTATTTTTGGGTATAAAACATCCATATAACTCTTCCCTTCTTTCCTCCCTGCAGTGAAATTATTTGTAGTACATAAATGCTTTGTTCTCTTGAAGCAGTAGTTTTTGGAAGGTGAAAATATAGATGAATGAGTAATCAAGATACTAACAGGAGTGGGTTGTTAGATTGTTCTGATTGCATGGATCCTGTGTTTCATTCTCAGTCCTTAAATCTTTCTTTGCCTTAAAACACTAAGAAATAGCTTTTTCCTGCAAGACTGGCTGCCTGAGGTTGGAATATTACCCTCCGCCCTCCTGTATATGTTCACAAATACATTACCTTCACTATTAATGTCTTTCCTATATTCTTAACATACAATGGATTGTTTCCT
The DNA here is from genome assembly GCF_036250125.1 of Pseudopipra pipra. Lineage (NCBI taxonomy): Eukaryota > Metazoa > Chordata > Aves > Passeriformes > Pipridae > Pseudopipra > Pseudopipra pipra. The sequence continues at coordinate 31,790,462 of NC_087556.1, read as the reverse complement.
TTTAAATAAACAGGCAGAAACCAGTAAAACAAATACAGGAAGGTTTAAGCTATTAAGGAGATGGAGAAAGAACTATAACTCCATGAAAATCTTGGATGGGTGGCCGACTGATGTGTGCCAGCCCAGGGACCACGGGCAGCCTCACTGGTCACCTCTGCAGCCCTGGGTGGGGTGGGAGAAGCTTTTTGCAACTCAAACATATTTTAAACAGTGTTTTTATGATGGTCCCTGGTTGATTTGTGCCTTGACAGCTACCAGTGATGTTATTTGATAAGGATTTTGTTATGAGAAGGTTGTAGAACTTAGTGCATCAGGAAGGATGACTGAAATAAAGTAGGAAATTGCCCAAACCTGAGAAGATTTTCTCTTAAATTTAAATCTGATACTTCAAGCTTTCAGTGAATCTTAATTCCAAACTTGAATCAATAACAAGCAGATTTGAGAACATGGTGATACTCAAAAGAAGGACATTTAAGAGAGTTCAGGAGTAGTATTTCTTTCCTGTAACTAAGATGAAGCAGCAGCTTCCCTGGCATTTATTGATCATCCTTTCAAACTCCACGAATTCCTGGTATAGCTTTTTGGCAAGTCACTGATATGATATGGCATCATCAAAACAGGGGCTTGAGAATCATAGCTCATGTGCCACTTTGCCAATGCAAATGTCAGGACACTGAAGTGATGAGTTTTTAGATGAATTTATGCAGAATGGGAAGGAAATGAAGAAGTTGGCCCTTGGTCACACCTCTGGTGGGGTGGGTATCAACACCTCTAAGGGAACTACCTGCAGGCAGTGATATTTTTGGATAAACTCATCCAGAACGCCAGCTTTAAGGACTAAGAATCCCTGTGATTGGTGCTGTTTGGGGTCCGCTAACAATTAATTTTTTGAAGCCAGTATGTGGTTATATCCTGGCCTGGCATTGAAGAAAGGTTGCATGAGAAACCTGCTAGAGCATCTGGGTGGGTTCTTAATTTTTAGATAACAGTGATATGGTGTGGTAGGTTTATATTGTTAAAGCAGAGTAAAGGAAATGGAAAAGCCTGTAGAGGGGAGATCCATCAGAAATAGGGTTCTGGCTCCTCCCTGATGGGAAGGACTCAGTGTTCCATAATACTGAAGGGGAAAAAAGTGACATGTGTGGTCTCTCTGACCAGAGCCTTCAGACAAACCTGGTTTTAAGACAAATTTTGATATCCTGAGGGCTGAATGCTTGTGGGTGCCAACACATCCATGGACATATACATTTTCTGAGTGGAAACCTGTCTGTGGGATTTTAACACTGTACACATTGAGGGGGGACACAGAAGTTGGAAAGATATTTTGCCTTCTTTCACCCCTTCATTTCAGTAAAATCAGAATTGATATGGTTGGAAAAGTCCTCTAAGATCACCAAGTCCAACCATCAGTCAGCAGCACCAAGCATGGCCCCAAGTACCACATGCACACGTCTTCTGAACACTACCAGGGATGGGGACTGCACCACTTCCCTGGGCAGCCTGTTCCAATGCTTTACAACCCTTTCTGTGAAGCAATTTTTCCTAATATCCAATTAAAGTAGTGAAATGAGTATCTAGACAGAGGAGTTTGCATTGTACATCCATACAGTGACCTTCATCCTGGAGGCTCCCAACCCAGTTGTATATGGATGTGCATATATGTCATGCAGCTTCATTCCTATATAAAAATAAACATTTAAATATTGCTGTCCAATGGATATGATAAACAAGACTGAAAATATGAGTTGTGGTCACTCAAGGGTTCATCTATAAAGCTTAGTTCAACTTGGTGAGAAGGCATAGGATTATTTATGATTTTCTGTTGCTTGCTGCATGCTGTGTTTTTGTGTGATGGAAAAGCTTTCCTCTGATCCTAAAATTGTTATACTCATGGAGCACGTGGTATGAGGTTCAGTGCATCTAGTTCAGGGCTGTCACACCAATAAACATGAAGAATGTATGCTGGTTTTCCACATATGTTAACTTTTACTGCTTGTTTACTGACTTCTACAAGGAGGTGCTGCTCCAAAAAGTTCACCCACATCCTCAAGGAGGAACAAGGAAGAAGTTGGTTGAAAAGGAGAGTTACTTTGCAACACCACCAAACATTTGATTATTTAGCAAAAAGCTGATTTGGATCACAGTCACAGTAAAGAAACCACAGGGAACCTGCAGTTCCTAAAGCAGGACTTCTTCAAACTGAGTAAATTTGTACTGGTTGCTGCATGTCTGTAACTGAGGAATTGCATAAGAGCTTCCCCAAAATCAGAGGTTTAAGTTTACTCTCGCCCTAGTAGACAAAGCTATCTACTTGATGTTTTTTCTGCTCTCCCCACACTGATTATATTGCTCACAGATGTGACTTCATTCCACAGAACTTAATAATGAGATTTTAAATTATTCTCTTGTTTTGAAAACAACTAATTATTGTCCAGCTGTGAGCAGTGGGCAGCTGTAAGTCATCATGCATAGACTTTCCTGCCTCCTGGTGCACCCCAAGTATGTCATTCCTAGAATCCCAGAATGGTTTGAGTTGGAAGGGACCTTAAAGCTCATCTCATTCCACCCCTTACCATGTGCAGGGACACCTTCCACTAGATCAGGTTGCTCCAAGTGCTCTCCAGCCTGGCCTTGGACACTTCCAGAGATGGGACAGCCACTGCTTCTCTGGGAACTTCATGCAGTTCAGCAGGCCAAGCACAAGGTCCTGCACCTGGGCCTGGAGTGATAGGACAAGAGGGAATGCCTTCCTACTGCCAGAGGGCAGAGATACATGGGCTATTGGGAAGGAATTCTTGGCTGTGAGGGTGGGGAGGCCCTGGCACAGGTTGCCTAGAAAAGCTGTGGCTGCCCCATTCCTGGAAGTGTCCAAGGCCAGGTTGGGCGGGGTTTGGAGCAACCTGGGGTAGTAGATGGTCTTTAAGGTGCCTTCCAACCCAAACTGTTCTTTTGAGTCTGTTATTCTGTGTTTGTTAATCAAGCTGCCCTACGGTTGTTCACTTTTTGTCCAGTTTCACATGGATTCAGCTCTTTGGAGCAAAGGGATTTTTCCCTGGCTGCCCAGCACCGATGGCGATGGGTCCGGCCCGACAGTTCAGAGTCTGGGTGACTGCACTGGACATACTTGTGGTGTCCTGTCTTGTCCTCCTGCAGTGGTTGTACAAACCAAACTGTAAATACAACTCAAACATTTACTGACTCAGACTGGGGTGGTTTTTTTTTAGGCAAGATGAATTTGACAAGTATGTTATTGTTGGTCTTGTCCAATTTGAGAAATACTTGGCAGCTGTTTCCAACTACATCCTATCAGTAATCGTAAAACCAGACTGGTAACAATGGGAATAAAAAAATGTTTCTTCTGTTAAGGAATGATTGATTTTTTTCATATATTTTTCCAGCAGACATATTCTATTTGTGTTCCAGCTGTTATTTGCATAACACTGCTGCTCTAAACCACCGAATATACTTTGTTGTCACAATAATCCTGTTTTAAATAAGTGTCAGAACACATCAGATTTCAGCCATGATAAACCAGCCATGAAACTGCTGCTGTTTCAGATTTTTGTGAAGATCACTGTTCTGCTAGTTAACATGTTTTTTGAGACTTTAATTTAGATTGTGACTTCTTAGGATGGATGAGTTTAAGTTGGAGTTTTGAAAGTAAAGCCATATTTGAGAAAACTTGAAATTCACTGTTTTCTTGCTTTTTTAAAATTACTTTTGAAAACTACTCAGTACCTTGAGATATCTGTTCCTTGGTGAACATACATGCAATTAAAGAGGATTTTGTCTTCTTGAACAGGTGAATTCCAAAGTTGGAGATTCTCTGTGCAAGGAGAAACACGCGGTTCTGCTCAGCCCCGTGGGAAAGATCGAGATCTCTGGGTGTGAAACGGGTTTACATGAAATAAAACTTCCCAAAACGAGCGTGCTGCCAAGTGGGTGAGTTCATGTCCCATTGATCCTGTGTTTATGTATTTGTAGAGGAATGAGATTGCCCAGAGAATCTAAGACACAACTCTGCACACTTGTTTTTACCACTCGTTCTAGGAGCTCCGTACTGGCTCCTGTGAGAGGCAGAAGGAACTTCCAGTGCCTTTAAGGAATTGTGGCTCCAAAATACATTCATTTCTCTGCTGCATCAAAAATATTATTAAGGAAACATTCTAAATTTTAGGTATTTTTAATGTAGGTTTTGAGAGAACATCCTGCCCCCCTAATTTTTGACACACGTGTAGATCTGTCACTGGGGAGTAAAACCTCCTTGCAGACTTCACAAATTTTGCAGATAAAATGTATCTTTTTTTATATATATTATATATATATATGTTCTAGCATGTAGAACCAGGAGGGAATGATTGTTTTAATTACTGTGTAGTTCTTGTGAGAGCTTTAGTTGGCTTTTCAGAACTGTTATGCCTTTTGAGTTCCAAACAGATGCTACATGGCAGTGGAGGTGATGTCTCAAATCTAGGCCTGGTTGAGGAGGCACTGGTGCATTTTACTGTTTAATGTAAGTGCTGTTCAATCTGCTGGAGTCCATCTGTCCTGGTCAGGTCCTTGCTTTTTCCTTATTTGGAGGAAATGCTCAGTGGCATTTTTAGAAGGAACATTGAATTCTTTCACAATTAGATGCCAAAAAAAAAACCAGATTCCAAATTTCTATGCCAAATTCCTCTGCCAAAATCAAAGTTATTAATACTACTTCTTTAAGTCTGCTCTCTTCAACTGTTTTTTGGTAATAAATTTGCAGTTTTGCCACAGCCTGTTACATTAATGTTTTCTCTTACTGACAAGGCTCAAACAGGTTTGGCTTCCTTCTCTCAATATTGTCTTTTTTTTCTCCTGCTTTTGGTTCTAAAATCCCCCATTGATTTGTATGGTGTTCCTTTTTCTGTTTTTCTGTTTTATTCTCCTTGTAACTGAAGAGTGTATAAAATTAATTAGGAATATAAAACATAATGAGTGTTCTGGTTGAAGTATGTTTTTGCATGTGATACAAAAACCCTCAAGCCTCTGGATTTGAAAGTTTTGCCAACTCCAGTGCTATGGAAAGAAGGGCTTCAGTTTCTTCAGATGCTGATTTCAGTGCTGGATTTCTGCTGGTGAGGAATAGAAATAAGGTGTATTTAAGATAAGACTTAAACCTGCCTTTGCTGCAGAGCTGGAGAACAACCAAGCAGATGAGGATCTTCACCCTCGAGAAGGGGAAGCATCAATGAGTGGTGGAAAAACAGTAGAAAAAAGGTCTGTGGGATTTCTTAGGGATGGATGCTCTCTTTATTTATCAGAACATCTGCTGTTTGCTCACCTGTAACGTGGCCATGTTGGTTGGTTGAAGGTTCTCATGGTTTTGTTCTTCAAGCAGAAGTTGAACAGTCTGGATCCTACTCCTAATTTTTTAATTTTTATCTATTCTTGATCTTCAGTTTTCTCAGTTGTGAGCTGACTTAATTTTGATGCATTAGTGGCATCTTGATAACAATTTCACAGGTTGCATGATTTAGATGCAAAATTTGTCATACTAGAGGGACTGTTATTCAAGAGTAACTCAGAAGTTAAAGGCAAGAAAAATATTTTTGTGATTACTTTAAGAATTTAAATCTGAAAAAGAAAGGTGGGACTTCCTTTTGTCTTTAGCACTGATAAAGTTCTAAAAATTTTAAAGCCATCTGTAAATGTTTGTGCTGAAGTATAACATTTAATCTCTTCTACTCATCGCTAGTGCATAGTTGTTAAATCTGGCCTCATTATTTTCGACAGAATAAAATAAAAACGAAGCAGTTGCCTGGTGTTTCTCCTAACTGGCTAATAAACACCATGGTAAGAACATTGGGTGGGGAAAAAAAAAAAACATAAGAAACATAAAAATTGATTTTAATGGACCCCTGTCAGAGAGAACCATAATGAGCACGAGTCTGGTAATAAATATTGGTATTCTGCTCCACGGTGCTTGGGACTTCTCGTGTGGAATTGCATGTAACAATCAATATAGATTTTAGGGGGTTTTAACAACAAAAATAAGTAAACCTTTGAAATATATAAATACTTAAGACTTGCAATCTGTCAGACAAACCTGGTAGTTGTAGAAAAGGCTGATAAGAGCGTCTGGTTAATGGCATAATCGCTTTGTGGAGATCTCAGCTCTATTTTACAGCTTGTAAAATGCTGGGCAATTAATCACCTGAGATTACAACCTATTCAGTGATGGCTCTCCTTAAAACTTAAGAACACAGACTATAATGGAGCCTAAAAGGAGAAGCAACAAAGTAAAATCCAGTTTCACTATGCTTGAAAGAAATTGATCTATTAATGAGATGAAACTAATTGTAATAACCTGAGGTTATTCTGCTCCTTGGGAAGTTGGCAGGCTTTAAAAGTCCAGACACGTCACAATGTGATGGTTTCTGTTTGGAGAGGAGGAATCTTTATCATTTAGGCTTTTTAAATCCATGTTTTGGCTGCCCCAGCCCTGGAAGTGTCCAAGGCTGGGTTGGATGGGGCTTGGAGCAACCTGGGCTAGTGGAAGGTGTGGAATGAGATGGGCTTTAAGGTCCCTTCTAACCCAAACCATCCTGTGATTCTATGTATATATGTACATACAGTCTCACAAATCTAAATGTGAGATTTCAGTTAAATATGATTGTGGAATTTTTAATTTACTGGATGCTGAAATTGTTTCTAACCATTTCATAGTGCTAATAACTGGTCAACTTAAAACAGGGACCTGAAATCACTCATTTCTGCTTTAGTATTGAAATTATGGATTGACTTGTTTGTTTTGTCATTTTCAATTAATAAAACACTGAAGATAGAGCTGGACTAGCTTTAGAATAACCAAATTCCTTGTGTTTGATACCTAGGTGTTGTATGACAGAGAATGCAGGAGTTTTAGCCTACATACAGCACCATGAGGAAATTCATGTGTTGGGCTCAAGGTCTGTGCAGTCATTTTAGGGCTGTTTCTGAAATGTGCTGCTTCAGGGTTATAAAGTGGGGCAGAAAATACACCAGACATGAAGCTTGATTTTATAAATGTTTCTGTTTCTAAGAAATTCATCTTCACAGTTTATATTAAAAAAAAAAAAACTAAAAGGACATATAACCTATATGTGTGTTTATATGTATATCTATATTAGAATCTCAGAATCACAGAGTATTGTGGGCTGGAAGGGACCCACAAGTCCAACTCTTAAGTGAATATGTGTGTATATATGTGTATACACTTAGTACTGTATCAGCTGTTGAAGTTTTTCTTTCAGTATATACAAATCTAAGGATTAGTTTTGATCAAGTTTCCTCCAGTACTCCTGCCTGAAATATTGCAAATGTTTAACTCTTTTTGTTCATGGCCTAAAGAATAACTCAATTTTTTCACTGTTTTACTCCTGAGTGTCTTCAGCAGCTTTGGAGTTTCAGAATTATTTTTTTGTTATTCCACTGTCAGCTCTGGTGTTCCCACACTGGGATGACTCTGTTTTCAGAAGTCTTGTCTTATTGCTGAGCTGGAGGAGTAAATGATACTCTTGGTGAGCAGAGGATCCCACTCGTGACTTCCTTGAGCAATAACACAAACCACTTGTTTTCCTCTGCTGAATATTTACAGCACAAGATACTCTGGAAAAATGTTGATGTTGACTTGGCAGTTGGGATGGCACCAGGAGGCAGATTTTCCCTGTGTTGCAAAATTCTGAATTCTTTAAGGAATTCCCTCTCCCCTCAGGAAAACTGCCCTGGTTTTCCCAGCTCCCTGCCTGGTCAGCATGAGGCAAGGGTTATCTGGGCTGCACATGTGCCAGGGCAGGGAAATACAGTGGGAACTGGAGGATAGTAGTAAAAGGGCTGTTGTCTGACATGTTTTGAGGTAAACTAAGCAACTTCCAGTGTCTGGTTGGAAAATCTTTCCCTGCTGAGCATGGAGTGATGAACACCGTCATACTCCTGTGGACTGATGAGTCTGTGTGTGAAAAGAAAGTTAAATTTGCCACCTGAAGAGTGGGCACAGATCCCAGGAGATGCCAGTAATGCTAATATTTACATCCACCTTGGGATTTGAGGATGCCATTATGAGAAGTTGAGATTTTCCACTTAAAAGCTCAGCTGAGCTGCTGTGATCTGTCACTGCCATCTTTGGTTGGGACATCCCAAGGTGTGGATGATTTGGGGACAGCCGTCTCCTTGGCTCTGGGCTCCTGCTCCTCCACTCTGGGACTGCTGTGGTGTACAGACAAGTTGATCTTGCCAGAAGATCCTGAGCTCCCATCCAGGACACAGCATGTGCAGGTGATCTGCTCCTCCTCCATGGACTTTGGGAATTGTGTGTTTGTTGGTAGGGATGTGAGCTTGAATTTGAGAAACTGCAGCTGTTGGATGCTTCCTGCATGTTTGAGGAGGGAAATTGGGCAGGTTGACTTGCTTTACTATTGCTTGAATGGTCAAAACATGTATTTTCATGGTGGTTATCACAGAATGCCCCATTTTCCTTGTGGTGTAGGAATACCTCAGATTTCCCTTTTATGCTGTTTTCAGAAGAGACTCTTGAAAGCAGTGGGATCCCATCTGCCCTCTGTATTTCTTGCAGGTTATTTGCCATTTTCTTTACAGCATTTCATTTCCCTACATCTTACTGAAAGAGATCAGAGGAGGAGGAACAAGGAGCCAGTTTGCCCGTTCTTGTATTATTAATCTGCCTAAACCTTTAAGGGTGAATCTGCAGTTCAAGAGGTTCGCCAGGGTTTCAGTCAATCTCTGCCAGTGTAACATTATCAGAAACTCTCCAGAATCTCAGCTTAAAGAGGTTTCCAGCTATTACAGATTCAAAGAAAATCTCAAGTGTGTGGAAAGGCAGCGGATGCAGTGGCGTCCGGGCTCTGATAAGAGCCTAGAACAATAACTTGCAGAGGTGTGAACCACTGTGTTCATCTCTGAGGTATTTAATCATAGCCAGCGATGATGGTTTAAATGTCAACTTTGCTAACTGTTTCATTCCTCATACTGTAAAATTTACGGTGAGTGATATCTCACTTTGATGCCACAAGTGGGAGGCATTTGGGAGAGTGCCACTCCTCCTATTTTTCCAATAAGCATCCACCAAGGCTAAGAAACTTAGTGGAGCTCAGGGGCACAGTAAAAACCCTCTGAAGGAGGTAGGTATGCACCTACTCTGCTGCTTTGAGTACATTTCTGATTTACCATGAACATCTGATGTGACTTATGTGAAGAGAGGATTATTGGCAATGTGGCTTGGAAGAGGCTGCACTCCTCCCCATTCAGCTCATCCTTAAAATTATTGTGTAAAACCAGAGATCTTCTAATTAAAATTATGTAGAATGAAACCTGAAGGAGACAGACATACTTGGAGTAAAGAAGTTAATGGTTTTGGATAAGGTGTAGGTGTAGAGTGGGAGCGGGGAAAGGAAAGGTTGTCCAGAGAAGGGAACAGAGCTGGAGAAGGGTCTGGAGCACCAGGAGCAGCTGAGGGAGCTGGGGGGCTCAGCCTGGAGAAAAGGAGGCTCAGGGGGGACCTTCTCACTCTCTGCAACTCCCTGACAGGAGGGGGGAGCGGAAGGGGGTCGGGTTCTACTCCCAGGGAACAAGGGACAGGATGAGAGGAAACGGCCTCAAGCTGTGACAGGGAAGGTTTACATAGGAAAAAAATTTCATGGAAAGAGTTGTAAAGCAGGCTGCCCAGGGAAGTGTTTGAGTCACCATCCCTGGGTGTGTTCAAGCTTGAGGACATGGTTTAGTGGTGAACATAATGATGGTGCTGGTTGATGGTTGGACTTGGTGATCTTAGAGGTCTTTTCCAACCTTAATGATTCTATATTAGGACACCAATGACTGTGGACAAGTGCAGCTGCATCACTTTCCTGCCAGTACAACAAAGCACTTAACTCTTGTAAATACCATAATCATTTGAGCTGATGGCACTTATGGGTGTTCAAAGTATGTTTTGCAGGGAACTTTCCTTTTTTTGTAGTTTAAGGTATTTAATTACTGTTTACAGTGGCTGGGAAGTGGTTCATTAGATGGTGCTTTTGTAGGTGTTAATGCAAACAGATGAGGTTTGAGATACAGGCTGCCTGTAATGGAAGTGAGTGTCATGAATTCTGTAATCCCAGAATGGTTTGGGTGGGAAGGAACTTTAAAGGTTACCTAGTACCACCCCTCTGCAATGAGGAACAACATCACTATCCCAGGTTGCTCCAAGCCCTGTCCAACCTGGCCTTGGACACTTCCAGGGATGGGGCAGCCACAGCTTCTCTGGGCAACCTGTGCCAGGGCCTCACCACCCCCACAGCCAAGAATTCCTTCCCAATGTCCAATCTAACCCTGCTCTCTGACAGTGGGAAGCCATTCCCCCTTGTCGTGTCCCTCCAGGCTCTTGTGCAAAGTCCCTCTCCAGCTCTCTTGGAGCCCCTTTAGGCACTGGAAGGGGCTCTCAGATCTCCCTGGAGCCTCCTCTTCCCCAGGTGAACACCCCCAGCCCTCCCAGCCTGGCTCCAGACCAGAGGGTCTCCAGCCCTTGGAGCATCTTCATGGCTCTTCTTTGGACTCGTTCCAATAATTCAATGTCCTTCATGTACTGAGGGCCCCGGAGTTCCAGGTGGGAGTCCTTTGGTTACAGGGACGTGATGGCCTTGGCCCACTCCACGTGTTCATTGCTTCTGAGGGACCTTGTTCTCAAAAGCTTCAAAGTGCTACTTTGGCTTTGAGAGCATCTGGTTCTTCTGCGTGATGCTTGTTCAACATGTTGGGCAAAGTCCACACAGAATTTTAGACATTTCTTGGCTTTTAACTGCTCACGATCCTGACAATATTGGTTTTCATGTTGATGAGCAAAGTGAAAGCCTGTTTTGAGTGCCTGTGGAGAACAGTCACCAGAAGAAGGTCAGTCTTAAACAGGTTTCTCTTTCAAAACTTTTTATTTTCAAATTTCTTTTAACTTGCAGCACGAAGCTCTCACAAATCTCATTGAGTTCTCTGTCACTTGTCTTGGAAAGAAAACATGCAGATTCCTGGGTAATAGGGAGATGATGCTTGTTATTTCAAATTACTTCAAAATAACAGGAAAGTATATTTTAAAAAAAAAAAAAAAGAAAAGAAAGGAAAAAAGAAATATTACCTTCTCTGGTAGAAGTCTCTACAAATATCCAGGCATCAATCTTTATTTCAGCAGATTCAGTGGATGTGGCAGGAAGAGTTATTATATAGCATAGTCCTCCTTTTATTAAAAATAAACTGGGCTAGGGTTTTTCATAGTTTCTTGTGGAGATGCTACAGATTGTTTATGCTGCATGAAGCTAAGAAAACTTTTTATTGGAAATGGTGTTTCAAAAACTTAAACAAAATAACTTCCTGTGTGTTTTTAGAATTTAGACTTTGGCAAAGCCTTACACGTAGTACAGGCCAAATACGTGGTTTCACATGATTTTAGAAATGGTTTGCAGGAGAAGTTTTGCTGTCAGGTGTGGGTGGTGAATCTAATTCTGCATGATTAATAAAACCCACATTCCCTCTCACTTAAACTGAAGTGAATCTTGAGCAACTCCACTGTAATCAATACTAGACTTTGGCTGGGTTATTTTTCCTTACAGCACTGCTGCACTTCTGTTCTCTGTCAAAGGCAGTATTGCAACACTCAAATAGGAGTGGATTTTGCAAGTCTTCAGTTGTGGTTTTGTCCTAAATCTTGACAGAGAAACTTTTGAGGGCTTTGTGTGAAAAAAAAAAAGTAAAATAAAAATCCAGATTTTTTTAGTGGATGAAAGGCTGGATTCGGTGGATGAGGAGTGCCCTGGGCTGATCCCACAGTGTGGGCAGCAGGGGAGGGGGCATTCTGTCCCTCTGCCTCACTCAGGTGAGACCCCACCTGCAGAACTGCCTCCAGCTCTGGGGCCCAGCACAGGAAGGACATGGAGCTGTTGGAGAGTCCAGAGGAGGCACCAGGATGATCAGAGGCATGGAGGAAAGGCTGAGAGAAGTGGGATTGTTCAGCCTGGAGAAGAGGGTGACCAAATTGTGGCCTTCCAGTACCTGAAGGGAGCCTGCAAGAGACATGGGAAGAGACTTGGACAAGGGCTTGGAGGGACAGAACAAGGGGGAATGGCTTCAGACTGTAAAAGGGCAGGGTTAGATGGGATATTGGGAAGGAATTCTTGGCTGTGGGGGTGGTGAGGCCCTGGCACAGGTTGCCCAGAGAAGCTGTGGCTGCCCACAGATCCCTGGAAGTGTCCAAGGCCAGGTTGGGCGGGGCTTGGAGCAACCTGGGATAGTGGAAGGTGTCCCTGCCACAGGCAGGGGGTGGAACTGGATGGGCTTTAAGGTGCCTTCCAACCCAAACCATTCCGTTTCTACTGGGCAGTTATTCATGGCATTAATATCAGGTTTTCAAACCCTGAATGTTAATGGGAACAATGCCATGTCAGAGCACTAAAAGCCCCATTTCAGTGTGCAGGAGAACACAAAGCTTTGCTGCTCGACTGGTGTGTGTTTGTAAACCTCCATCATTGGCCAAGAGTCCTAAAGCAAGACATGTTATAACAACCCAGTGATCACGTTTTACAGTGCTGATATTTTAAAATGGCAAAAATAACAACAAACTGTATTAGATAATATAACTTGTGCAGACACCCACTTGAAAATACCACAAATATGACTTTTTTTTTTTCCTACTGCAGAAGATGTAGAGTTGTAATAGTGCTGAAAAATGACTTCACCTAAGAGGAGTGTGAGAATTTGTCTATGCAGCATCAGCTTTTCAAGAAATTACTCAGAAAATAAATCCTTTCCTGATGCCCTGCCCTGTTCTGTGCCACAAATACTGTGCCTGGTGTATCTTTACTAACTCTCCTATAATTCAGGCCATGAGTGGAACCCTTCCACTTCTCATGCCAGAGGTAGATTAATGCAGTGGAGCATTTTTCCATTGCAAATCCTGGCTATAAGGATGGGAAAATGGGCTGCATAATGACATGGATTATGTTTCTATTATGTCCCAGAATTAGTGGGTATTCTTAAATATTGCAACTCTTCATCTTGGGTTTCTTTCCTGGCTTTTATGGTCCTTGAAAAAAATCAGAATGCATAGATAACGCTGAGAATAATTTAAAGCCACAGAGGTGTTTTGGGATTAGATGGTGGACTGTGAGCAGGGACACCCACCTGGATCACAGGAACCTTCCTGCAGCTCTCCTTGAGGGACAGAATTGAATTGCACAAAGTGGTTTGCTGAAAAATGTCTGTAATATCAGCCTGGAGAGCCTTGACTATGAAAATGCTGTGATCAGAGCAACATTGAGGGCTTGAGGAATACCAGGATTGCAGAGGTTTATAGAGTCATGGAATTACTTGGGTTGAAGGGACCTTAAAGGTTACCTGGTTCCACCCCTCTGCAATGAGGAGCAAGATCTCCACTAGCCCAGGTTGTTCCAAGCCCCATCCAGCCTGGCCTTGGACACTTCCAGAGATGGGGCAGTCACAGCTCCTCTGGGCCAGGGCCTCCCTACCCTCACAGCCAAGAATTCCTTACCAGTATCCCATCTCTCCCTGCCCTCTGGCAATGGGAAGCCATTCCCCTTGTCCTGTCTGTCCAGGCTCTTGTCCCAAGTCCCTCTCCAGCTCTCTTGGAGCCCCTTTAGGCACTGGAAGGGGCTCTCAGGTTTCCCTGGAGCCTTCTCTTCCCCAGGTGAACACCCCCAGCCCTCCCAGCCTGGCTCCAGAGCAGAGGGGCTCCAGCCCTTGAGGCACCTCTGTGACCTCCTCTAGACATGCTCCAGCAGCTCCACATCCTTCTGATGTTGGACCCCAGACCTGGACACAGTTCTCCAGGTGAAGTCTCTCAAGGGCAGAGCAGAGGGGGAGAATCCCCTGCCTCACCCTGCTGGTCCCACTCCTTGTGCTGCAGCCCAGGGTGCCGCTGGCATTTTGGTGTTGAGTGGCTTTTCCCAGCTCCAGCTGAACTGACAGCTCCAGTACCTGGTCTTTGTTGGCCTCTTTGGCTCCTGCATTTCAGTGAAACTCAAGGATCACACACTGCCAGTGCCTGTGCTAATTATAGTTGTTCTTAACATGCCTCCCTTAATTCCTTCTATAAAAAGAATTTAAGACTCGGTAGGACAAAGCCTAGTAAATCATCCTGGAGCGCAGAACTGGGAGGGAATATGTGTCCTTAGCCCCCAGGCACTTCTGCTATGGCTCATCTCTGCAATTCCAGCAGTTTTCAGGGAAATGGCAAATGCTCCTCAGAACCGCATGCCAGGAGAGAAGGAGTTAAATTCTAAAACCTTACCCTGTAACTGTAAATGCCATTTTTCTTTCTTCACAAATGTAACCTTTTAACATTTATTTTTAGCTTTTACATTAATATATGTAAAAATATTAAAAGCTCTTGTATATTACATTAAAAACTTATGTCAGCTGCCCTGCTTTTTCCTATTTATTAAAACTTTTCAAGCAGTGAAAACATTTTACTTGTTAATGAGGGGAAGAAGGAAAATTAATGACATAGAGCTCGGATCTTCCAAGATGTCTCCTTTTAACCATGCAAAACCAGCTCTTTTCCCACACTATGTAGTTTAATTTCTGTGTTAGGGTTCAGTAAGCAAATGCAAATAGATTTAATGATTTGCATCAGTAGATCACTTCTCAGTTTAATATCCTCTGATATTTTGGTCAAGGACTTTTTCTTTGGAAGGCTAGTGCTGTTTTGTGGAGGAAAAATATTAATAATGGTGGCATTGTGAGGTTCAAGTAAAGCAAGGGAAATGTATAACTTATTCAAAAGCAGCATCTCATGTTATCTTCTCCCCGAGATCATGCAGTGGAAAAAGTTATTGGGGAAAAAGACACTTAAGAAATAATTGTGAGTTGCTGATCATATTAAATATTTAGAGTGGTTTCCATATCACATCTCATCTTGCTCTCATTTTGCCTCAGAATGTTGAAATTCTGATCAGGTCTCCTGGCGGTGGTGTGAGGTACCTCACCCTGGCATGGAGGGTTGTCATCTCTTCACCTGGAAAACTGGGAGCTGTTCTGTCTATTCAGCGTCAGGATGGTTTCATTGGTGTCGCCAATAAATCTAAGTTTCCCAAATTTCTTAAAACACTGATTCCTTAAAGGATTAAATGAGAATGATTCCAAGGGTGGACATCTCATAGATTGATTCCATGAGCCCATCTTTGCTCGCTCTCCCCAGTTCTTGTTAAACAGAAATAAGTTCCTATTGGCTTTTGAAGAATTTAAGGTTGTTTAGTGCACATAAATCCTTCAAGTGATAAATACTCATAATTACCTCATTGCTTATTAAAATGAGCACTTGCTGGTGATAAAAACTTTTTGATGGCTTCTCAATTTCTGAATAAATGTAGTGATCAGTTAATCAGATTAGATTTTGAGCAGCTATCAATTTCTTTAATTAATTCTGACCTTTGAGAGGCTCACTGTTGTAGGCTGCTGCTATGTAAATTGTCATTTGTACTAAGAGATTTTTAAATTGTATTTTATTTTCCTATTATTATATGCTGTAGATTTAGACATGATGTCAGGATGTCTGGTGTGAAACAGGAATTCTGCAGAGGACTTTTCTTCTGCCTGGGCTAGTTCAGAGAAAGAAATAACGAGATTAAGTGAGAAACTTTGTCCTTTAGGTTCCCAGTCAGTTGTTTTCCCGTCATTTGTTTTTCCTCTGCTTTATTGATGCACATCCCCTTGGTTTTGTCAGTCCACAGTTGGGTTTTGCTTGTGTTCAGATGATGATGATGAACAGTCTCTCCGTGTATCCTGCTCCTGGCGATGCTCCATCAGTGTCATGTGGCCCAGGAGGGTGGGGGAGTTTATTGTTTCATAGGTGCTGGGGTGCAGGTGCTGATTTAAAATACACACACACACACAGATCTTATCCTGGAGATGCTGGGCAGGCACTGCCAAGTTTGTTCCTGTTGTCAGAAATAGTGTCCAGTGCTTACTAATATAGTTTTAGCTACAGAAATCCTGACCACTTTCTACTCCTGATGGAAAGTCTCTCCAAAATTGAAGGAAAATGATCAAAAATATTATTTTTCCCCATTCTTGGACCTACACTAGATATGTTTCTCAGCACATATGCAGGACCAAGCTGGTAGGCTGCCTACTTTATAAAAGTTTAGGATCCACAGATTGTTTTTCTCACAGAGTCTGGGCAATAAGACGATATTTCAACTTTTTATTATTTTAGGCATTGAAGTCACTGAAAAACCTTGAAAGTTCCCTGTAAGACAGATGCTCTTGTAATCCTTCCTCCTTCAGTATGAAATTTTTAAATTGGTCCTAAAAGTTAAGTCAGGGTTGTATCACAGGTTGCTGCCCAAGGGGACAACTCTCCCTGAAGGAGTGGTGGTTCCTCGGTGGGTCAGTCCATGCCAAACATAAAAAACTCCTGAGGAATTCTCGTGGCCATCAAATCAAAGCTGCTCTGATGTGTACAAAGCGTTGTGGAAGGATACCAAGTTTTTGAGGGCTGTTTCACTAGACCCAGAGCTCCTGTGATGCTCTATGAGGTTATGGAATCATCATCTCTGGAAGGGTTCAGAAAACGTGTGAATGTGGCACTGGAGGACATGGTTTAGTGGTGAACATGGTGGTTGGACTTGATGATCTCAGAGGTCTTTTCCAATCTTAATGATTCCATGATTCTTTGATTATATTATGATTATCTGTTTTATGATATAAAATACAGCTGTGCTACCAAAATACAACTTTTAGCGGGATAACTGCCCTGAACATCCTAGTGCTTGATATAATGGCAAAGGAGGCTGGAGAATATTTCCTGACCTATTTTTTAAACTCTTCAAGTTCAACAGTCTGACTTGGGGGAGGAGTTGTTCAAAGTTTAAACACTGTATGAAACTTGGCCATAAATATAAATCAGCTCGTATTAAGGCAATTTGAGCTGTAATACCTCAATAATTTGGAAGTAGTCATTCTTCACAGCTCATGAATGTTCTTCACCTCTGGAAGGAGTTTGTTCTGATTTTAAATGCTGACGTGGACTCCTGGAGAATATAGAAATTGTCTTCTGTTTAGTCTTCTGAAATTCTGAAGTCGTCACTTACCTGGTTTTGGAGTTGCACTTTAGATTGTATTGACTGTACTTGAATTCTTTGAAAATCAGTCAAATTTTCTTTGGTTTCTTCTGCTCATGGTGGCAAGGACAGTGAATCAAGGTGGACATGTCTTTTGGGGGATTTTACTGGTTTCTTGCACATTTTGGGAGGTTTCTCTGCCTTTGCTGCTCTGGCTGTGAACGTGTGTGTTAAACCAGATCCCATTTCACTCCACTCCGGCTTTGGTTGTGATTTCTGTTGGTCATGGTGGGGATCAGCTCTCAACTCCTGTAGGTCAGAAGTTCTCTGCATGCTGGGTAATATTGCTTGTGGCTCTGAGGTTGTCCAGATGCTCTTCATTTATGCAGATGTCCTGTGGGCTTTGAGATTTATGTCTCAGTGTGAAACAGAGGATATCCTCAGGGTTGTGATAGCGTGTCCTGCTTCCTGTCTGTTCTGGGAAATACGTCTTGAAACTCCTTTTCATAGAACTCACAGCAATAACAAACCCAGGCAGGAACAAAAAACCACTCGTGATAGGTATGATATCCAGGGTGTGCAGGTAATTTGAAAAGGAACAAAGAATCTTTTGTCTGAAGTAATGATAAATCACAGTAAAAAGAAGCCAAGTGGCCAAAAAACAACCCCCAAATATAATGAACTTGAAGAAAAATAAAAATACACATTCTTGCTAACACTTTGTACTTGCTGATAGTGCTGTGCAGACTCTGAGCTTCCCTCTGATGTGGATCTAGAATATTAAACTCTTTATAGGCTACAAAATTGCATCTACAGTAAAAATTTGCACTATTAAAGCAGTCATTTTTAATGATTTTTAGGGCTAAAAGTTTGTTGGGTTTTGTTGTTCTTGGATGTTTTGTAATTTCTATGTGAGTGGCAGTAAAGGACTGCTTTGGGTTGGGTTTAGCCTTTGAATCACTGAAGAGATTTATGAATTATATTGTTTTGCTTATTGATATTCATTCAAAAAGCTGACTGCATCTTAATTCTTATTTTTATTCTTAGTTTTATTGAAATCTTTAAAAGAACCATCAGAATGAACACTTATTTACTAATTATTAAATATTAGCCTAGCTGAAACAATGAACTAAATCCTACCAATTCTGCCACTTCTTTGTACTACCTTTTGCTTTCTCTCAATTCACATTATAACTTAATCTTCACTCCACCTTTGTCTTTCAGGTCTATCACCTTGTTATCAAAATTCCATAGTAATTAGAATAATTTATGACCAAGGTAACTCTCACTCACACAACTGCAGGCTCTGTCAGAGCAGCACTTACAGAATTGGAAGGTCTGCTTTGTTTTGGGCTGCAGGAGACACATCTGTGAGCATTAATTGGGAAATACCTTTTTATTCATCCAGCACTTCTAAACTGGGAGTCCTGTTAAGTCCTGACTTCCCATCTTGAGTGAACATGACTCAGTATTTCACTACATTTTTCCTACTTTTCAGAGGTGATTCTTTTGGAACTTCTGAATGTTCCAACCGTGATAAAGCTGTAAAATGTTTTTTGTTGCCCAGGGAAGACATCCATCCTTCCCTGGTGCAAAGGCATTTCTGAAAGCTGAAAGAGCAAGGGAATATTTTTTCTTTTGGTGTGGGAGTAAAATTGATTCCAGGAAAAAAAATAATTGATTTTTTGTGGTTTTTATTTTTCAAGCCATAGGTATTAGTGCAAAGTGTGGCTGGAGATCTCCAGTTATGGAACAGTTAAATTACACCACAGTTGACTTTACAAAAAACACTGAACTCTAAGGGGAGGTTGAAGTCCATCCCAGTGTCCTCTAGCTTTGTTCCAGAAAACCTCATTTAGAGTGAAACCCTCTTTGATTTGCAAGGGCTAAAGCAGCAAATGCTGTTCTGTTTGCAAGACACAATATTTGGCCATAATGCAGCTGCCTTCCCTCATAATGGATGTGAATGGAATCCACATGAATACGAATGAACGCATGGAGAAAAATTAAGTTGCAGTTTGCTGGTGTTATTGCATGTTTTACAACAGAATTGCTGCCAGTTGTGTGAGGTCTTAAGTGTTTGACATCAGCTGGAGCGTGTGTTTTGATCTTCGTGTACCAATAAAAAGTTTCACATCTTTATCATCTTAAAATACCTTCAAGGATAGAAAACTATCTAGAGCTTCTGGCGTTGGGGTTTAGGAATGTTAATGTATAAAATGGAGGAAAAAGAGTTGATGGCAGTGTTTTAAAAAGGCATAAAAATATAGCCAGTTGTGTTAATGAATGTCCTTACTGCAGATTTAATCTCATGCGCTTTTTTAATGTTCTTTTCCTGTAACTAAGCATATTTGATTTGAGGTGCTTTTGCTCAGGCATCTTAGAATCAGAATTACAGACTGGTTTGAAAGGGACATTAAAAGACCACCTTGTTCCACCCCTTGCCATGGGCAGGGACACCTTCCACTATCCCAGGTTGCTCCAAGCCCCATCTAACCTGGCCTTGGACACTTCCAAGGATGGGGCAGCCACAGCTTCTCTGGGCAACCTGTGCCAGGGCCTCACTACCCTCATAGGGAAGAATTTCTTCCCAATATCCAATCTAAACTGACTCTCCTACTTTAGAACCATGTAAGTCACCTCTTAGCAGCACCCGTGGTTCGGCTGTGCCGAGGGGCAGAGTGTGGTGCTGGAATGGCACGTGAGCCCTCAGAAATGAGGCAGCTTCATCACGTCTCCCTGGGCAGGACAATCCTGGTCCAGATGGCAATTCTGTGGTACCTGATATTGGGCCTGTTCTGATCTGTGTGCAATTTCCAGCTTCATTGGAACAGTGTGACCATCCCTGTCTTTTGGTGTGTCAGTAGCAGTAACCTGGAGATGTAGTCAGCCCTCCTTGATCATCTGTTGTCTTCATCTGGATGGAGGAGATCAGGAGGAAACTGTAGGGGAGCTGCAATAAGGCATTGACTTCCAGGAAGAGAAGTGGTGGGACATGGAAGGGAAAGAGCAGGTGACAGCAATGGTCTGTCGTGATGAGTTGAAAATGAGCCCTGGCTCGTGCAGCTGTTTGTGATGGAGCTGGGAAGGCTGGGTGGCAAGTGATGGCAATCCTGGGAGAAGGGGGGTGTTCTGCAGGTGTCCTGTCCTCTGCAGGGGGTGGCATGTCACAACAGGACTCAGTTGTGTGATACTCATGTGGCATCTGGTAAGTTGCTCAATCAGCATGAATTTTTTGTGTTATGGGGTGGTAGTAAATTAATAGTTACTGTTTTGTTACACCGTGGTTCCCTTCCCTGAGAACAAGGTGTTAAACACCTCAGTGAAACAGGGGTCTTTTGTTCATCTCAGGCTACTTTTCAGTGTATTGGTTTAAAAACAGGGTTATCTTCATGGCATCAGTCGTTTCCTCAAAATCCTGGTGGTAGCACAGCACAGGACTTTTACTCTCAGGTGGAAGATGTGTCTTTTAAAGCAGGGAGATGTGTGTGGCAATACTGGGAATGAGTGACTGTAGCTACTAGGCTGGGTGGCTTAAATGTCTCCCAGAAATGTCCATGTCATCTTGGAAGTTTCAGGCAGTGGAACAGGATGAAAACCCCCTCTGTGTACAGTATTAAACTATTTCACAGGGATATCTGAACTTTACAGGTCTCTCTCCATATGTAGAGCTTTGTGCTTGAAAGAGGGTTGAATACTGACCTAATTTGTCTTTTAAAAGGACACAGAGTTTTAGTAGAATACTTATGCTATTGAACTAGACAAATGCAGGTGCTATTCCTCTGGTAGTCGGTGCAGAAGGTTGATGTGCTCTAAGATTTACTGTGCATCACCTTAGCCATCATTCCCATAAGTATTAATTTTAACTCCACTAATAAGAAACTGAACAAAAGTGGAATTATGAGTTCAGTAGTATTCTATGAAAGGTCAGTTGTTAAAAAGGCAGAGTCTGACATTCTGTGAAAAAGGTGCCTTCATTAATCATCCTGATAGGATAGCATAGGATATTCTTGACCAATACCCACATCCTCACTGTGCCATGTGCTGAATTCCTTGTGTAAAAACAAGGATTAGGAGAATGAATGCAGAAAGACCATTTTTTACTACTGTAACATTACTATTTCTCTATTCAAAGTACAGAAAAATTAATGGAGACACTTTTATAAGGCAGACTGTCAGGATTTTAAAAGTTTGTTAATTTTATAGAAGCATACATTGTTATGGGAGTAATATTTAAAAACACAGTTTGTAAGAATATAAATGAAGTAATACCAAACACCAGTATTAATGTAATTTATAAAGTATTTATGACCTCTTAGAAGTATTTTCTTATTATGTTGTTTAAATGCACAGCTTTGCTTCACAGTAATTCATCTCTGTAAATCTTAAATGATTATTCCTCTATGAACCCACCAGTTTTAATTGCCACAAAAAATGTTTTCCTAGGTAAAATTATTATATTCAATTGTTTGTGTGTTTTTCCTTGTCCACCACAGTGATGGCAATTTGAAAGTTAATACAAATTATATAAATTATTAAGCACAGGCCTAGTAGAACATTAATCAGGAGAACATCTTTATTGTGACTGTTCCTGACAGATTATGTTCACCATGATGCCCATTAATGCACTGTATTGTGAGAGCCCATGTCCATTACAGAATCCCCTTTGTTACTGGTGTCAGGTCTAATTCAGGGCAGCAAATCTCAGGCCAGGTTGAATATCTTGGTGATATTTGATGGAAAAATGCTATTTTGGAAGCGAGGGGGGCCTCACCTGTTTAATTCTCTCCAAGTTATTAGTCTGTGTAGCATCCACTGTAAAATGCAAAGTCTGCAGTAGTCTTTTTCCCTTTAATGTCATAATTTTGCATAATGGCTGTTTGTGCTACATTGACTAAGTCCATGGATTGCTTAACATAAGTGATTACATTTTCCTTTGATTATCAACTCCCTCCATTAGAAATACTGTACAAAAAACTTGTAAATGATTTGTTGTTTAAGCTTTCTACTTCATTAGCTCCAACACACACTTTACAAGAGTCGTTGTCTAAGACTTAGTAATATTTGTAATGAGCTGTATAATATGGGCCCTTTTACTAAATTTAAAAACAGATGGTATCTGTTAACAACAGTTTATCATGCAAATTGAACCCTGGCAAAAAAATTCTCTCAGTGGTTACGTTGCTCTAGGCCAAATCATGGTGTCTTGGTTGGTTTTTTTGATGTAAAAACAAATAGAAATAATTGTTGGTTTCGACAGTTGTGACAGATGCAAACTAATCACAGGCAAAACTCCCTGAGAAGTAAAAATTCCAGCCTTTTTCTCTGTTGAAAGATTCAGATTTCCTTTCATGACTTTAACACACTTGATATTTACTTTGGAAATCTGTCATTTTTGCACATCAGGGCAGATTTTATAGCTCTGTACCTGTGATTTTTCCTGTTAAAGCCACGAAGAAGCTGCAAAGGAGAATTTCCCTTTCGTGAGGACTTACGTATGTTGATCTCAACAAGTGAAAAGATCAGAGGATGTGATACACAAGTTTTTCTTCAAACTTTGAAAATGAAAGGAAAATTGGATCACGTGGCACAAGTCTTGAAATTATGCTATCAAAAGAATTCTTTTGCACTGTGTATTTGCTAATCCTGTGTGGGGGAAGACGTCAAAACTGAAGTCAAGTGAGGACTCTACTTGCATATATACTCTTGTGATGCCAATTTTTCCCCTCAAACTCTAAAAAATTATCATTATCTTTTTAATGTGAAGCATTCTGAGTGTTCAAACTTCTGCTCTTAGAAGGATGCAGGGTCAGTCTTGTATCTGTGTGCTGGAATTAGTGCTAAAAATAGGTGAAGTCTGATCACTTGGCCTGCGTTTTTGGCAGTTTTTTGTTGCTGTTGGTGATAAGTGCCTCTCAGGAAGGTCCCATGGATTTCCCACTGCCAATCCCATCTTTTTGGGAAGAGTAATTTTACCTGCTCAGCTCCTTTCCTACATTCCCAGCACTGCCTGAGCCCGACCACCACTGCTTTTTGATGGGGCAGAGAATGAGGTGAGACATGAATCAGGGAATCAGGGAAAACAGGACTTACTTTAGTTTTGTCAAAGGAAATGCTTCATATTGCCAGCCAAGATGGTTGATTAAAGCCAGGACCAGACTAAGTTCTGTACACACAATTCAAGTATAAAAGACATTTTGGTTGCAAACTCGTGTGGTAAAATTAACACCTGTTGAAGCACAGCTTTTTAGATAGGATGTGCAGACTTCAGTGTCCTGCTTTTAGCTGTGCACCCTGATCTGGGCTATTTTAAATCCCAGAGGGAAAGGCCATAGTGCTCATGGTCCTTTTAAATTCATTTTATTTTAGTGTTGAAGCTCTGAACTGTGATGTTGCTCTCCAACATTGTCAGCCTGATGATTATTTCACATTGTCCCCCAGTACAACTTTTTTGCTTCCCAGTCTGTTCACCTATCACTGTAACAAGATTAGATAATCTTTCCCCTCAACACTGTTTTTATTCCAGAATTAGTGCCTGGCAGATCATGGAGTGGTGGGGTTCGAGACATTTGGAAAGCAATGAAGCCCAGTTTAGTCCCTTGGTCTGGAAATACCTTGATCCCTTTTGCTGTGCGTGGTGGAAGAGCCCCCACATCTGCATCCCTGCAGAGCATTCCTTCGCATTTAAGATGGTTTGCCCACGTGGGTTTAGGTTGGATCTCAGGGAAAGGTTCTTCCCCTAGAGGGTGGTTGGGCACTGAACAGTTTCTCCAGGGCAGTGGGCACAGCACCAAGGCTGCCAGAGCTCAAGGAGCGTTTGGATAATGCTCTCAGGGACAGGGTGGGATTGTTGGGGTGTCCTGTGTAGGGCTGGGGTTGGACTGGATGATCCTTGTGGGTCCCTTCCAGCTCAGGATATTCTGTGATTCTGTGAAGTGATATTTACTCAGATTCTTGGAATGTCCTTCTTTTGTCTCATCCTCCTCCACCTGTGATTTGTCCAACCTGTGTGTTTTATGGTGATTCTCAGCCCTTTGTGGTGGTTTTACATCCCCTTCTTCCCCTTCTGAACATGAGGGGGTGAGGTGGAGGTGGCTGGTTTATTCCGATCATCCATGAATCAGAAGGCTTCAGACTATTGGAGGAGGGGGTGATGCACCTAAAATAGTGCTAGTGGAACTAAATGATTAATTTTGGACGTGCATGGAAAACTAGGGCAGTCCCTGCCTCTCAGCACAGTCATTTTGGAAGACATTTTGCATCACTTTGTGTTTCCCTCACCCCCTTCGCTGAAATAAATCCAAAGTAGGTGTTGTGGTGTCTCTGCTCCTCCTGTGCCCCCCAAAACCAGAGGAGCATGTCTGGAATGAAACAGGGGGACAAGTCCACCTCCCTAATGTAAAACCAGGAAACCAGGCAACCCTATTCTGTGAATAAAAATGGGAAATGCATTGAAGTCGAGATACAGTATCTTTGTAGTAATAAAAGCAGTAGTACAGATTTACTGGGGAAGGAGTTTTAACTGTAATACTGTGGAATAGTGGGTTATTTTGTGTTCAAGAGCTACATTTATCACAAAAATGATGATATACAAATCACTTCCATATCACAAAATGTTCTTGGTCAAAATTGGCTTGAGGCAAGTGATATCTTCGAGTAAACAGTATATGAAGACCATATCTTAAAATGATAGATCACCTAATTTTGTTCTGACAGAGGTTTTTGCCGCAACAAACATCTGTCACTGAAATACCAATTCAGAGATATGGAAGCCAAATTGTGGAGGTTTTCTAGTATTTGTCGCTCCTAAGTTAAGAACGCCACTGTTAGTTCTTTAGATATTGGAAGATAGGAGGCAGCTTTTGCTTTTAACACCTTCAGGTATTTAGTTAAGTGGTTTAAGAGGTGGAAGGATCTTTAAATGCAGATTAGCAACTTGGGAAGTGCTTGTTGGACCTATGGGAGAGAAGGGAGTCTCTTAATGCAGAGGGTGCGAGTCCTAAACACATCTGACCTGCCCTTTGGAATCAAATTGCTGACCCTGTTCTACACCTGAATATAAAACAATCATCAAAAATTGAAATTTTGTCTCAGGCATTTAGAGAAGGGATTAAATTTTATTTGGATATTAGATGCTAAGGGTATAAATGCAGTAAAAATATAAATATCTGTTAAAAATACATATATTTCAGTGGAAGTCATTTGTATGTGTGTCTAGCAAGCACTTAAAAGCTAAACAGAAAAAATGCAAATCACTTCTGAAATGAGTTTTCAAGTCTAGTTTGTGTTGACTTATGGTAGGAAAATGAAATTTGGCTGCAAACTATCACCATTCTGTGATATTTTGCAGACAGGATGAAATGGCAAATACCAGGTCCTTGGAGGAGGAAAGCAGTTACTGGTCATGTCAGAAATTTTTCCAAGTTTATTATTATTATACATCACATATTTTAGCCTAATTAACTTTCAACACCACTGATATATCTTTAACTCTCTGTCAACAAGAACATCCCTACCACTGCAGTAATTTCTGTGCCATTTAAATACATATAAATACAATATAAAAATGCAATTGCATCACTCTTGGTAAGCTTTTTTTAATTATTATTCCTTTTAATGGTGCTGTGATTTTACCGAAGTCTGAAGGATCTGTAAGAGCTTGAGTTGCTCCACAAATGCACATTATAAGTTATTTAAATTTCTCAAAGTAGAGCTGTGTTTAATTCAAATTTATCTGGCTAAACTTAATGCGGAAAATGGAAACCAAATTTGAGCTTGACAAACTATAGATAAAAAATATATAATATTTATAGATAAATATAAAAATAATAATATATATATATTTATATAAAATATGTAGAGATAAGGGTGGACCCAGAAGTTGAGGTTTTAACCTATATTATCAGTCCCTACAATTAATGATTTTTGGTGCATTATTTTATATGCACATTTTATATGCTCTTGTTTTCAGGGTCTAAATTAATAACATAATTACTAGTTGTATATATATACTATATATATACTATAATATAATAACTACTAGTCTAAAATAACAAAATAATAACAATAAAAGTTGCTAAAATAGTAGTAACCACTTAGCGAGTTCAAGCTGTTGTAAGAACTATTGCTAGTTACTAATACCAAGGTTAGGGATGTTAATACTCAGACTAGTGGTTGTCACAAGAGCTCGTGCAAAAAATAGTTCTTTTTCTCTGAATTACACATCATGTAAAGCCTGTTCAGAGGTCAGTTTGCACAGTATATTAGGTAAAAATATGTTGTATGTTCTCCTTCAAGAGAATGAAAATTTTCATGGAATTATGACCAAAAAACATAATTAAAGAATGAGCAAACAATTATTTTATTTTTTCACATAGGTTTCCGATCAACCCCTTAAACTTTGCCAGCGTTCCTGACTGCTTTAATTCCTGTTATTCCCTCGGGACTTGTTTAATTTGGCCCGAAAGCTGACGAACTCTTTCTCAGGCTTTCCTGTGCAACATGGAGGGAAATAACCCAGCTAAATTTCATGAGGTGCCAGTTGAAGTGTACGAGATCCTGTGTGCTCCATGTGAAGAAGGTTCATTTCCCAGATCTGCTGGAGCCTGGGGCCTGGGAGGCCAGGAGTAGGATGGGCTGTGCCCGCGCATGTGGATGATGATGGAAATGGCTCCAATTTCCTCCTGTTACCAGGTGGAAAACATTGGCTGGTGTCACAACAGCAGCTCCTGGTGAAGGATTGGTGATCCAGGAATGGGCTGTGCTGTGGGCTGCTGGGAAGGGAGGAAAGGGTTAAAGAATTCATAAAAAATGAAGGATCCTAATATTAAAGTGGGGGGAAAACGCGGGTGAATGACATATTTTTTACACACCTCAACTGTCAACGTTTCTAATCAAATCATCCAGCCTTCTTGCTTCTTAAATGATACAAGCAATATTTCCTGTAATAAACACCCCTAAGTCTAATGAGAGGCCCTAAGGCAACTTCAAATGTATGAATTCATTATAATTGAACAACATAATCTGCAGGGCAAAGATTCCTGCTACCCAGTCTTTTAACTTCGCACGGCTTGGGTGTTCTATGAAAAATGTTCTACATTTTGTTTACAATGTATTGCTGCTATTTGAAGTATTGTATGTTCCTGTAGTACATAAGATGGGGACGCATAATGGAGGAAAAATCAAGGAGGCAATCTTTCATTTTGTTCTGGTATGAAAAATTCAAAAGACTGAAAACTCACCCAGAGAAATTTTGCAAGCATATTATTTTCCGATGTTTCGATCAATTTGTCTGTCAACCATGCTGAGAGGTGGAAAGGGCCAGCAAAAGCAATTTAGCTTGTGAGGTCCAAAATAGAAATGTTTTAGGAAACCTTGTCACACGTTATTTTTTTCTATGAGAACCGCTGTGTTTTTTATTTGCTAGTCATATTATGAAGAGAAATTGGTATCAATCATCTAAATCACCTATGAATATCTGATATAACCGTTACTTTTGTGCATATAAATAAGGGGAAAAAATATTTAAATGAAGCTTTTAAAGCATAGCAAAACCGGTAGACAACAGGCTCCCTGCTCAGGTTTTGCCATTTAAAAAATATCCTGTGCGTTTTAATTGATTGTACCCAAGTGACATCATACTGAATCATCTTGCATATGAACATATTGACCTCTCTATGCCTTTAATTAAGCTCTGATTGCTTTATGATAAGTTTGCTGTGGATTGATAGGTGTGCCAGCCGATGTTCCTCCGCGTGCGTACAGGGCTCTGGAAGGGAGCATATGTGCAGGAGGGAGATTAATCCTCTCATTCGGGGCTTCCTATTTGTTTATGTGATAAATACAGCTCCTGTCACTTGTGGAATCTTGTCGATGAGGCTGCAAACTGCAAGTTGAGGAGCAAACAACAAAGTTTGTTCAGTCTCTCAGCCACTGCGCTTTGCTGGCACCAAAATGGGGCCGTTTTGGAATGATGTAGACAAAGTTCACTTGCTACACTGACAGAACCACCAAAGGTGTGCGGTCACCTGAAAACAGGACATCGTTGAGCTTCCCACCAAAGCATGGAAAAGTCTGGGTGTTTTGGGTGCCCTTATTGCAGAAGTGACACTTCCAGGCAAATGCAGGAACAGGCAGTGGTGCAGTTGGCTGTTGCAGGTTGGATTGGCCATGAGGGGAAGAGGAGGTGGACGGACAGAATGGGAACAATACAGGTGATGGGAGTGTTGAGTGCAATAAAGGTTTTGGAAGAAGCAATGGAGACATATTTGGGATGATAGGGTGATTAGAGTGGTGAGGGAATGTCTTGTCAATATTTGAGATGTATGAACAAATGAAAGATAAGATTTTAGCAGAACAAGTAGGAGGGCAGGTGAAACCTTTCCTGCACTGGAAGTGTGATGGACTCAGGTTCATCCAGAGTCAGAACTGTCAAGGATGACACTTTTTTAGGGAAAAGATTTTTTTCTCAAGGAAAGCCGGAATCCCTGAAAATATTCAAAACATATGTGGATGTGACACTTGAGGACATGGTTTAATGATGAACATGCTGGTGGTCCTGGGTGATGATTGGGCTCAATGATCATAAAGATCTTTTCCAACCTTAACAATTCTATTAACTGCTTCTGATCGGAGGAAGCAACAGGAGGTCAGAAGAGAAACCTGAAGAACAGAAAAGAAAATGGGAAATAGGCAAACAACACAGGCACGTGGTGTGATTTTTGGGGTTGTCCTGTGCAGGGCCAGGAGCTGGGCTCCATCCTTGTGGGTCCCTTCTAACAGAGGATATTCCATGATTTATTTTCTAGCATTCTGTGAGCAACAAGGAGTGAGTCAGGATTGTGTCTGAACCAGTTGGGTCAGTAGTGTCCCTTACAGAGCAGAAGCCCATTGTCCTGTTCTTAATGGATGATACAGTGAGAAATCATCTTTGTTCCCCTGCTTGATGACACGTACTGCTTTCAGGCCCTCTGACACTTGTGGCTGGTGGTGAGACAGTACCAGTGCTAGTGAGTGGCTGAGCTCTTCCAGTTGTTTTGTGTCTCACATCACCTCATGCTGGTTGTTTATAGCCCTTAATTCCTCAAGCTCCGTGACCTTCTGCTATTTATATACTTTGTCATTTTTTTTGCTACCTCTGAAGGAGATCCTTCATGTCAATGGCTCTCAGGACTGCATGGTAAAGATTGCTGAGAAACCACACAGTTATTACTCTTGCCTTCTGATCACTGGTGGGGGTGAAGACAGCCCCTCTCACCTCCTCTGTTGCTCACTTTAGCCTGGTCTCTGATTTTCCCAAGGGCAGAGATTTCTGCTGTTCCCTTTGAGAGGCTCTGCTGTGGCTTTGGCAGATCCCTGACTCCCCTCCACTGTTCCCTGCAGACACTCCTGTAGTGTCAGCCTGTCATTCCAAGCTCCATTATGTTTACTTACCTAATTCATGCTCCTTGATCACTGCAGATTGTACATTTTGAAGGATATAAACAGTTTAATTACCACTTTTACCTCCTGTTGGTTAACATTACATGCTGCACGTAGTGTCATGTGAATCCAGCATGTTTATTTAATTTTCTCTTAGATCAGCTCTCACAACTTTGATAAGCTTTGCTCAACAAGTTGGAATTTTCCAGAAGACTCAGAAAGAAATGGATCACTCCAGACCAAAGTCCCATGCAAGTGGTAGAGAAAGATGTACTGTATTAGCCAAATAGGATGGTCTTTGGGTTTGGAAAGATTAAATTCAAGATGATTTGTTAGGTAGGGCTGTGTAGTTATTTGTAGTTTGTGTCAGGAGTGGGGATTTACTGCAGTTGTGATAAATTTATGTTCTTCAAAAGAGATAGGCTGTATTTTCCCTATTCCCAGCACATGGATGTGAGCGTTGCAGTGGGGAACAGAAATTTTAGTGCTTTTAATATTCTTTGTATTGTGCTTTAGAACAGTTTTACTTTTTAGTAGAACATTCCTCTACAGATCAATACATTTTTCTGTAAATCCTCAGTTTTGTAGAACTTTCTTTTGCTTTCCTTTTGTTATTTATTTTGGTATGCTTCTACTTCTGGTATTAGAAATCCCAACATCCTGGGATTTCAGAAATGGCAAATGGTCTCTGAATTTCTGATAATTTAAACATCACCTGAAATACCTTCAGGTTTTCCTACCTGTATGTTAAAGCTCCCAATATGTCTGAGAAAGCCCTTCACCTGTTTCCTTTTGGGCTCAAACTAATCTTTTGGAAAACCTTTGATGAGAGGATGGATGTTTGGATGGAAATGCAAAGCTAACACAGTTCTCTAGAACTGAAGGCAGGGATTTGTTCTTCACCTTTATTCTTGTTGGCTTGGGCTAAAGCACAGGTGTGTGAAAGGCTGATTTCAAAAGTGATGCAGAAATTCATTTGATTGGCTCTAAATTTTGAAATCCTTAGGTTCAGGATGGAACTGTTCAGGACTTGGCTTACCTTGGTTCAGTTTTCTGCACATTGTATTGGTAAATTCGGGTTCTGCTGTGCCATGAGCTATTTGACTTCTGCCAAGACCCGCATTTCCTTCCTTGTATCATTTCATGAATATTAAGAGCTAAAATATTGAGTGTTTCACAGTTTGTAATTGGGCAAAAATAAAAATGTGCCTTTCTGTCTCCACCATCTGGCAGGAGGGAGCAATTTTTCTGCTGGGCATTGTAAGAAGTGAGTTCCATGGAGCTCAAATTTCTGTCTTCTGTGCATGATTTTTTTTTTCCTTTAGATTTTGTTTTGTTTTTACAAAATATTGGTTTATTGAGAGATGTGTTACCCTCAATTGACATATTGACATTTCCAGGAACTGTGGTTATTGTTTTGAGAAATACAATCCTACACTGACAGATTCCTATCATTATTTGGAACCGTTGCTGAGGGTTAGTGAGACAAGTCTCATAAATAATGAAAGTGAATCATATTGGGGAGAACAGCAGCGGGGAAGGCGCCGTGTTAGTGCTGACACCGGGTAATTTTGCTCACTGTGACATCACGCAGTGCTCGCGTCCCGCGCTCGGTGGGGACATGGACCTACAGGGCTGTGTTCTGTGGTAATTATCTCATGTCACTAACTACCCACTGGAGTCATTAACAGCACGGGGGATAACTGGGCTAACACTTGGCTCCTTAGTCCCCCCCAGTCTGCCTGGGTGTTCTGCTGGAGCAGCAGATACACAAATCCACCGCCCGGGCGAGAAAGACGCTTGAACCTGGAATGTTTTTTTCACTAGTAACCTAAATTTCATTCTGTAGTTTCACAGAGTTTATTATTTGACAGCTGGGGAAGAAGTTTCACACTGGACTGCATCTGATTTGCAGTTTTACAGGGAGCAATTGGCAGCAAAGGTAAAAAAAAGAAGAAGCAGGGCTGGTTCTGGAGAGTTACATAAGGCAGAGGCTCATCAGCCGAACCAAGGCTTGACCTGGTTTTGGGACATGTTTCTCAAGTTAGCAGAGAGCTCTAATTAACCTCTTGTTAGAATAAGTGCAATAATTTCATTTACTCCGAGGTAACAAATTTCTTCCTGCTGTTATTTCTGGAAGCAGGTAAGTTTAATATCAAATGCCCTTTGCATGCCAGAAATGTGTTTCCATTATTATTTAACCTTATCCCTGCAACGATGATGCCCCTGTATGTGCTGTGAAAGTGCCAGGCTTGAAAAGAGTCTAACATACATTGCCATAATTATTTTAATGAGAGAGAATGGAGAAGATGCTTCTCTGCCATCTGTCAACACACAGCAGTCATGTCGCAGGCTGGACTTTATTCACTTCTAAATTGTTCTTCAGTACTGAATACTGAATTCTCTATTACTACTTCTAGGTCAACAGCATTTATAATATTCCATGGTTCTCTGTGAAGTCTACAAATTATTACTCCAAAGACACACAGTAATTTTGTGGTCTCCAGTTTAAGCTTCTGGCTCTTACCTGCTGCTCTGAGCACTCACCTTCCTCCCCAACACCTCACACACAGAGGGGACCAGGGGGTGGCAGAAGCTCTTGTGCCCCTTTTTAACATGCAAATCCCATCATCAATAAATGCTCTGAAAATGTGGAGGGTGCTTTGATTTTATTTAATTTATTTCTCACAGGGCTTTTACATTTAAAAAAGGAAAGCCCCTCTAATGCACTTTGCTGGCAGGTGGTTGGAAAACCTGAGGGAAAGGAGGACTGGCAGTTTTTTGATTTTACTATATGATTATTTTCTTGACTGTTTTAACTGTTACTTTAGTGGCAAGGAATTTGTTTCATACAAAATTCCTAAAGGTCAGCACTTTTACCCCACCCATGTAAGAACTGCCTTGATGCTGCTGTGATGATGCCAGTGTGAGATCCCATCACAGCCACTTGACTTTTTAAATGTGTCTTTTAAATAGCCAAAATTAAGACTACAGAGTAACCTTTTATGTCTGTGGCTGTGTTTTCTGATGGTCTTTATTTGCATTATCCTTCAAAATTTGGCTCTCATTAATCTCCTCCACTTAGTGCATAGAAATGGGGCTGGCCTTTGGCTCTGCTCCAAACCGTAGGAAATGTATAAGTTCTTCTCTTTTACAATATCCTCTTCTTTACTGTAGTTATATGGTCCCAGCTATAAGTAAATTGTAAAGAATTGATCATGAAAAGGCCAAAACTTCCAAATAATGTTGAGCAATGTGACCACTCCCACCTGTATCTTTATCCTGTACATGAGAACATTAACTGGCAGAATTAGGTAGAAAAATATCACAGCCTTCCTTAAATATTTTTGAAAACACTCTTATAGATTCCTCTTTGGAGTGAGGCTGTGACACTTAAAGTGAATTTGATTTACATTTGGAAACTTTGTGATATTGATTCATCTCAGAATTCTCACTGAAGAACAGTTGATATTTATATGGAGCTTCAGGTTACTGGGTACAGAATAAAAAATAAAACAACACAGTGAAACTAAAGATTTGCTGGTTTGGTTTTTTTTGGTAAGTCTACAAGATTTGAAAAAATAAAACTGGAGCTGGAATATGATAGAAAAGAATTATAGAATCATAGAATCCCAGACTGGTTTGGGTTGCAAGGGACCTTACAGCTCATCTTGTTCCTCTTCCCTGCCATGGGCAGGGACACTTTCCACTAGAGGTTAAAATTAAGTTTCAAATTTTAAATTAAAACTTTTTAAAGTACATATGAAAAAATCAGTTTTCAAACTGTTTAGTTATAGATTTGCATTATTTAACCACAGTTTAAAACAGAACTAAAATAATTTTATTGTAAATAAATCCAAATTAGCATGACCTGCTTTGAGCAATCCTGTTGTGTTTCCAGCTGGTTGCTGCAGTTTGAAAGCCAGGCAATAGTGACACTGGTTATTTTTTTTAACTCTCTGATTTTGAACTGTGAATCTTTCTCTCCCTTTCCCTGCTCAGCCACTACAAATCAGCCTTTTCATGGACTGTGTGATATTAATCTCCATGGGGCGGACACCTCCATGCAGGTGCTATAGCTCTCCCCCTCCTCCAGTTATTTCAGGTTTTAATCTCACTTCCTTTGATTTATTTACTTATGTCATGTGTAATGTGTCTGGCTTCTTGCCCTCGCTCTGCTTTCCCTCTTGTACACATTGGATGTGTTCTTGCTGTTTCATTGTTGTCCTCACCTCTTGCTGTTCCTCCTCGGGACGCGCGTGTTTGATATCGTGTTCTCCGGTGATGAATTTCCTGCAGTTTGCTTCCTCTTGTTTAACTTTCTGTCGGATTATTACACAGATTGCTTTTGGTGTTTGCTTCAGTTGAAATGTATGAATCAAAATAACAGAGCTTGTGATACAGGAAAATACAGGCTCTGGCGTAGTGGTGCCTTATTTTGTTAAATTTCCCTAATCACATCATCCTCTCCCTTCCACGATGGGCTGTTGGGACCTTGATTCACTCTGAGAATGAAAGATTTTGATGGAGTAAAAGGCAAAAGAAAACTTAACAAGACAAATTCATGAACTTTGTCACTAAATAGCAAAATTCATAGCATTTTGGCAGAGTGGTGTTACGCAGGTATTGATGTGTACTGTTTGATCAGGTGCAAAGTAACCCCAGAGATGTTTACAAGGGCATGGAGGGATGGGACAAAGGGGGAATGGCTTCCCACTGCCAGAGGGCAGGGTTAGGTGGAATATTGTGAAGAAATTGTTCCCTGTGAGGGTGGTGAGGCCCTGGCACAGGTTGCCCCAAGAAGCTGTGGCTGCCCCATCCCTGGAAGTGTCTAAGGCCAGGTTGGACGGGGCTTGGAGCAACCTGGGATAGTGAAAGGTGTCCCTGCCCATGACAGGGGATGGAATGAGATGAGCTTTAAGGTCCCTTCCAACCCAAACCATTCTAGCATTTTCTGAATGAAATACTATGAATTCTCCGGTAGCAAAGCCCATGCTGCAGGACACAAAGTATGTCTGGTTTTGTAAGCAGGTACAATATCTCTTTCATTTCTTTGGGTTTGAATTGGGGTTTGAATCTCCAAAGCTGATTATTGCTTGTAGAGTTCACCCAAGCACATACATCTGATTTCCTTAGAAAAAGTAAAATCCCATTGGCTGTGCAGAGATGGCTCATTGGGAAAGCTGAGGCAATGTTTGCTGCTTTTGTGATCCACACTGAGACATGAGATGAGGGTTGGCAGCTCTGGTTTTGGCTTCTGTTGCATGAGTTAAACTGTAGGTTATGAGAAATGTGGGTGTTCTGGCAGTAGCTCAGCAGCTGCTCTGACAAGGAGAGAACAAGCAGCAGCCTTTGGTAACTTCGCTGTTGCTGAGAGAAGTATTAGTTTTACAACAAAAATACTGAAATACCTAATTTTCAGATTAGTTCGGTGGTAGAGGAGCTTCCAGGGATGGGGCAGCCACAGCTTCTCTGGGAAACCTGTGCAAGGGCCTCCCCATCCTCACAGGGAAGAATTTCTTCCCAGTATCCTACCTAACGCTGCCCTCTCTCAGTTTACAGCCATCCCCTTTCTTTCTTTGTTACTACATTATTGTTACACAACTTAGCTTTTCTAGAACGTGGATTAAAATACTGACTTTCCGATGATTTCCACTAACAGGGACTTCACTTTTCTTGGTGACCCCTCCTGCCTCAGATCTGATCCGATGGGCATCCCTTGGAGCTGAGCTCAAGGGAGCCATTCCAGCCCCACAGCAGGATGCAGGGATTGACCATCCACCTACTTTGATGGGAAACCAGTGGTACCATTAATTTGGGGGATGTCACTGAAACACAGACAGTTAATCTAATTAGCTGATAATTGTATTTATATTTTAAATAGCAATCTAGGAAACATTTCAGATCATTTTTCCATGCTGTCACTGGTTGGAGACACCACGTGATTTTTATTTTTGTAACCCATCCAAACACCTCTGCTGCACTGGCCTCAGTTAAATTTCTTGGTGCTTCCTTGCAGGGGAAACAAGATCTCTGTTTATCATCTGGTCACATGCCTATCTCATTATTCAAGCTGCATGTCTGAGGTCAGAGATAAAATCAGATTTTCAGCAAAATGGATGATTCAATATGAGGATGTTTTTCTAAAATAAAGCAAACTTTGCTTTTTGTAGGGCAAAGAAGGGAGAAGATGGCAAACCTCAGGTTAATTAGATTATTTAAAGTTAAGATTGGGGATCTTGGTTAGAGGTAGAGTCCAAGTTCCTTTTGGTCTGGGATTAAGGGAGATGGAAATCTTGCCGTGTCCATGTCCCTGATCAGTCTGTCTTTGGGGCCTTCCTGACTTCATGGAATACAGATCCAGAGTAACCGAACACAATAGTTTCCCTTTGTAATGTGTAGTTTAGTATTTCAGTGAATACAGGTGGGTGCTGTGATTACTTTTTCATTAGTTTTTGGTCCCTTTTCCTGCTCCGTGCTCCGCTCCCATAAAGTTGGCTATTGAAGCAATGTTTTTTTCCCAGATTCATTGAATGGGTTTAAAGTGTAACACCCAACTGTTAAAATTATTGCATCTTTTCCTTCAACACCTTGTCAAATAAAATGTCTCATTACCATGCAAATAGAAATCGTTGCTGTTGCCAGGCAGGCAAAATGTTACGGTGCAGATTACAAGTTCTTGAACCCCAGCGTTCCACCAGCGCGGCGTCGGGAACAAACACAACTTCCATCCCGGCAGCCGCAGTTTGATGGTCTGGGAGTGAGGAGGAAATGTCAGGCTGAGGCCTCAAATTTGAACAGCTTAATTCACATTTCAGCACGGCAGGGAGTGCATCGAATGGGAGAACCAAGATGCGGTTGTTAACCGTTTGTGTGTCGTGGTGTTTGATTAAGGATGTGCTCAATCACAACCTTCCAGTACATAAAGGGGGCTCACAAAAGGCTGGAGAGGGACTTTAGAGGAAGGGGATGGCCTTAAACTGAAGGAGAGTAGAATAAGACTGGATATTGGGAAGGAATTGTTCCCTGTGAGGGTGGCGAGGCCCTGGCACAGGTTGCCCAGAGAAGCTGTGGCTGCCCCATCCCTGGAAGTGTCCAAGGCCGGGTTGAACAGGGCTTGGAGCAACCTGGGCTAGTGGGAAGTGTCCCTGCCCATGACAGGGGATGGAACTGGATGGTCCTGAAGGTCCCTTCCAACCCAAGCCAGGCTGTGATTTTGTGATTCTGTGCAGAGATAGGAATTAGATTTTATTTACTTCAAACCACCAACCTTTCTTTCACCAGGGACACGTCCTTGGCCAGGCAGACTTGACGTGAGTGACATTGAGTTGGGTGTTCCATGTAGGTGTTGAGTTGAGTGTTGTATATGGGGTTTTCATGTATTGAAACATTTATTTTGTGTGTCCTGCATGAATATTTGTTTAAAATGTGGGCATTAAGATCATCAGCCCCCATTCCTGTTTAGAGATCAGTTACAGTTAAGACAAACATTTGTGTGCATTTCACAAAACCGGTTGCTTTGTGCCAGTGACCTGAACCAGCTGCTTGGTCCTGAGTTGGTTTGCAAAGGGAAATAACTTCTGTAATACCTAATTCAGAGTAATTTATTGGCAGGGAGTGGGTCAGAATTTGTTTCAGAAGTACAACCATTTCTTTAGACTGAAGGTTGACTGATTTCCAAACCCTCCACCACCTTTTTATTGCTGTTTGTTCTTTCTAGGAACAATAATTTTGCATGCAAACAATTAGCAGTTCTTCTCCCGGTGTCTAGTCTTTAATGTAAATATTTTAACTCTCTGTCTTTGCTGTTCAAAACACTCAGAATGGGTAATTCATCCAAAATAAATATGCAATTTTGAAGCTGATTTTCAAGCAGATGACTGTGAGGAGGTGCTGGAAACAAGCCAGTGGCTTCTCATCTTGTAGTTCCCAGAATTAATTTCCTCACAAGTGTGAAAGGCTACAATACAAAATTAATTCAATCCACACTAAATGTTTGCCTTTGCCAGTCGTGTTCCATTCTTTCTAGAAACGTTCACCTCGTTTTCTTTAATTCTTTCCAGCTCTTTCCAATAGTAGGAAAATAAGCCAGCAAAGTCCTACATCTTCAGAAAAACTGGTTCTTTTCAAGAGGGAAATTTTCTTTTCAGGCAACTTGTCCAAGGATAATTTTTGCTTAATACGGTGAGTTTTCTTAGAAACCAACTTCTCCTTTCCAAAGCATCTCCCCTCTGTTCTGTTCTCACTCATTCATTAGGGAAATGGTTTTTTTTAATTACAGGACACCTCAAGGTTGTTTTTTAAGAAGGGGAGATGGAATTTCAGGTATTTCAGATCCCACACTCAAACAATTTTATATGTAAAAAAGACAACACCTGGTTAAGTGAACAAAAATATGCCATAAAAAAGGAATTCAGATACTGTGTTGGAAACTAAAAATTAGTCAATTTTTTTCCCAGTCTGCTGAAATAAGATTTTTTTAAGTGATTACTCTTTCTATAAAATCTTATTTTAAATTATTTTCAATAAATGCTCACACAGGTTTAAGATGTGTAATACAACTTCATTCCTGATAAGTCTTTTCTCCTAAGCTGCATTAAAATAGCAGATTTTATTAGTAAGGAATTGGCTGAGTGGATGGGATTTCTCCAGCTGTAAATACATGACAAAAGAGAGCTTTTTGTGGTTTTTTTGAGAATGCTCTTTGTTACAAAGTCACAGTTTGAAGTTCTGGATTTGATAACTGTAGATATTAATATGGGTTAGAAAGTCAGAAATCGCCTTGAGAGCCTTGTCCTCTTGAATCCCCAGTGCCAGAATATTTTTTCTGGGAAGCAAAATTGCCTTTTTCATGAAAGAGTCAGAGTGTCACCAACTATGGATGAGTGCTATCAGTTGTCTCCTGAGACTATTTCATGGAATTTTTATTCTTGCCTCCAAACTGTGGCACTGTTCCCTCTTCACCTCTCAAATTGAATGAAATAAGAAGCTTTCTGTCTTAGCGTTTCAAAATCCGCTGGTACTTCAGTCCCTCCTTGTCAGGCACACTTGGGTATTTTTCTTTCCTTTTTATTGACTAAAAATAACTGGAGGCTTTATCCTCCAGCATGAGGCTTGTTGACCAAGTATTCAAAGAGGATTTTTCTGTCCTTGGCTGAGGAACCACCAAAGAACCTTCTGCCTTAGCACAGACCTCAGCTGTTTCCCATAACACTCCAGTGATACCAAATAGCCAATTTTGGGATATTCACATGGATTTTAGACCTAAAATTTTCTGTCAAGTGCCTGATTGATAGTTCAACCCCATCTGAATGTCTAAAGCCTGTATTTCCTTTCAGTTAATTCCACAGTTTTGTGATTAGTGATGATTTCATTTGCACCCAGGCAGGTTGTGTGTGCTGCAGTTCGTGGTTGAGTTTCTTCTTCTGCCCGTGTGAGACCTCAGCGTAGCAGGAGATTTATCTCCTCCAATGATTGAGGTGATTTCAGATCTGATAGAAACAAAACATTTGTTTTTTTAAGTTAAATGGCCACATTTGTGAAGAGGCAGCTGAATTCCCTGTGGTGTTGCTCTGTTGCATCTTGTGTGAGGTGTTGAGTTTAAGCTTGACTTTCCCCAGAGAAAAAACTCTCTTAGCCCTTGGATCTTTAAATTGGGCACTAATAACCTTAAAATCTCTGTGGCCAAAATTGTTTTAGTGGCAGAAGTTATTCAACTCTATGAACGTGGTTTATTTCATATAAAATCCAGCAATATGAATGTCATCCCTTAATTAGGCTTTGTTTATTTTGGTTGAAATAGATACTGCACTAACAATGAGAAGATGCAGGAGGCTCCAAAACTTTTCTGCAGGTAGAAACTCCCCTTCAGATGGTCAGAAAATATTTCCTTCTAGAAGTATATGATTGACTTTGACCTCTGGAGTGCAAGAACCGATTCTGTGGAGGTGAAAGGAGGGGATTTCCACCTTCAGGGTCTATCAGAGAATGAGTTATGGTTGGAGTTTTTTTAAAAAGAAAGCTGTGCTGTGTTGTAGGTCTGTCCCAGCTCTGCTGGCTGGTGGCAGCATCTGAAGAGGCAACTCCAGTCACTCTGGGGCAAATCATAGTTAATAATATCACAGGAAATGCTGCTTTTCTTGCAAGTGGCTTGGTATAAATTCTGCTCTGTCCCAAAATCACTTGGGCTGATCAGAGATAATAGAAATGTCAGATTAGCATTATTGGACACAAAAAAATATTCGTTTCAAGCTTCCCATTTTCCTCAGATAGATAAACATTGGAAGGTGATATGACATTGGAATCTAGTGGCAACAAAGGAAAAGCATAAACAATTTCTATTGTTTTTATGTATTTTATCATATTTGTCAGTGGGAGGAATGTGGAGTGTTCAGCTCCAGCAGGAAACCCGGCTTTCAGGAGTGGGAAATAGGGTTTTCTGTCCAATTCTGTGATGGCTGTGTACAGATGCAGAGCTGGAAAGCTCCATATCCTGTGCTGCTGTAACCCCTCGTCACAAATAGAGCGGAATAGCTGCCAAACATCTTTGGTTCAGTGCTTTTTGAGGTGTCTGGACGTGCACTTGTGTGTGGGCAGCTGAGGCTGAAGGCAGTTTTTATAATTATGCACCTCTGAAAAATAAAATCTAAGTGTAAAGCCTGGAATACTCTGTAATAGTGTGAAAAACACTGTTCTGAGGAGACAAAAATGTGTATTGGTGCATTTCGGACTATTCCCATCTGACCTGCACAGGCAACATGAGAAGTGGCAGCATAGCTGTAAACAGAGAGGCCAAGGACCCTCTGCTTCACAGCCTGCTCCAAACCCCGCTGTTGTTATTCCCAGCAAAAAATTCCTGTCAAAATACCCCCACTTTGTAAAGCCCTAATAAATCAAATAGACCAAGCATCTCTTCCTTGGTGTGTTAGAAGGGGGCTGGATATAATATCCAGGCTGCTTTGGTTTTAAGAAAGTCCAGGGTTTAAATCCCACTGTTGCTTTCCTACCATGTATTTATATTTTTATATATGTGTGTATATATATATATATATATATATGTACACATATATAATTTTTTGTTTTGGTTTTTTTTGCAGTGTGAGGGATTTCTGCTTCCCACTGACTTTCAGGTTGCTCTGTCCATTTTGGGTTTTGGGGTGTTGGGAAGAGAGGACAAAGACTTAAACCACATAAAGAAATTGCTGCATTTTCCAGGTCTGTTC
Source organism: Pseudopipra pipra (assembly GCF_036250125.1). Taxonomy (NCBI): domain Eukaryota; kingdom Metazoa; phylum Chordata; class Aves; order Passeriformes; family Pipridae; genus Pseudopipra; species Pseudopipra pipra. The sequence goes on along the minus strand of NC_087556.1, from coordinate 31,749,757 downwards.
ACCTCATCACCGTTCCAGTGTCAAGTAAGAAAACATATTTTTGAAATTAAAAAGTTCTGATATTTTCCTGTCTTCATAGGAAAAGTAGTAAAATTTGGATTTTGAACTTCAGGGCAGTTCAATGGGTTCAGTGTCACTGAATTACCTTGAATAATTCACTCCTAAAACCTTTAACTGCCATAAGAGTTGGAAATACAGCATTAAATTTTATTGTGGCTGTTTTAAGGAGCAAATTGATCTTTTTTTAGGCTTTGTAAAATAGATTAACCCTTGGATCAGGTTTACCATACGCATTCAGATATATTAGTACAGTTTGCCCAAATTTAAAGACTCTGGTTGAACTGTTTGTAAATCCTCAAACAAAGATATTCTTGAAGGGTGAAACTGGTGGTGGTAAGACAACCAGGGTAGAAAAAGGTCTAAAAAATGCAGATATTTATATTTTTATGAAGATTTATTCAAGAGGGATCTCACTTTCTACCATCCACATCCCCAAATAATGCTTTTCTTGCCCAGGAGCCATGAGGGGGTGTAGAGAACTCATCAGGTTCAACAGAGAATGAGTTGAAAATTCTTCAGAAATGTCCTAATTGTCCCCTAACCCTCAAGATTAAGGTGGTCTCCCAAATGATGTCTGTATAAACTCTTTATCCTCTTATAATCCCCCTCAGGGGTAGGTTGTATTTATACACCATTGCTCTTCTTACATGTGGCTTCATGGATGTATTTTTATGATTTTATAGGAAATTATTCTGAACAGGAAATAATTGTGCAGAAATCTGTAACATATAAGCAAATTTTTCCCAAAGAAAACCAATTTTAATGTGGATTCAGTGTTGCTATTTCCTGTAAGTTTATTTTCATGTGGCAATTTTCAGCATTCATAATTTCAGCAAATTATTTTGCCTTCCTCTTGCCCTAATCCCACTGACATAAAAGAGGGGATAAGAGGAAAAGAGAAACTTGAAAAAAAAAAAAAAACCTGAAAAAAAAATAGATCCTCCTTTGGAGTTCAAATAGTCACTTGGAAAACTGAGTGTCCCACCTGACAAAGTGTGATGGGTCTGGTTGTACCAGGGTTCGCTTAGATTTTTTTTTAAACATTATTAATTTTAATTCATTACTTGATTGCCTCAAGTGAAATATCAGAGAATTTATTGGAAAATCTGCAAATTTAAACAGTGCAAAAAACAGGGGGTAACAATCTGGGTAGTAACTGAGTTCTTAAAGGAGGGAAATTCAGGACAGAACTGCCAAGCTCTGTCACTGATCAAAGTGGAGGGAATTTCATGGAAAAGGAAGATTATCAGTGGAAACCCACATGGCTCCATCATGTGCGTCCTTCAGAGACCTTAAACACCAGAAAAGAAAAGGAGAAAAAGAGCAGCTCACTTCCAGAAAAAGAAAGGTTGCAAAAGGAATAAGGCCAATGTAAGGGACAAAATAAGGAAACAAGGGGCAAATTCAGATGGAAGTAGCAAGAGACACAGAGATATCGATGGATAAGTACATTAGGAATGAGAAGAAGACCAAGGAAAGTGTTTGGTGAGCTCCTTGAGGGAAGCAGGGAGCTATTAGCAAATGAGACTGAAGTGTTCAATGACTTTTTGCATTTGTTTTCAATTAAAATAAAAAAAAAAAATCCAAAGCGAGCAGATGGTTCGTACAGTTAATACCAGGAGAAAATGGATGAGATCTCAGCCGAGGAGATCCACTGACAGAGTCCTGCCTCTTTTAAAAGGCCTGATTATTTTAATCTGAGGATACTTGAGGGACTGGCTAAAGCACTTGTAGTCACACCAGGAGACACTTTGGAACGTTCACGGTTTGCGTGGGGAGGAGCACAAAGCCTCTGCCATGAATAGAGGGGCTGTGGTAAAGGATAAAATTTGTCCAGAAAATGGTAGGACTTGGGTTTCCTTTGGTTTCTTCTAGGTTTTTTTTTAATGCAAGTACTTAGGTGGTATTAAGGGAGGTGTTCAAGGCCAGGTTGGACAGGGCTCGGAGAATCCTGGTCTAGTGGAAGGTGTCCCTGCCCACGGCAGGGGGTGGGATAAGATGGTCTTCAAGGTCTCTTCCAACCCAAACCATTTTATGATTCTGTAAGGATCAGGCAAATTATGGTTTTATCAATTTGCTTTTTCCATAAGTGAGAAGAGGAAGATGTTTTGACCTTTAGCAAGACTTTGGGCCTCCTCAGATGGTGTTCTTAGTGCTGACTGGGGAAATGGCTTGAGCTGGAACAGTTACTAAATTTGCTGGTGGCATCGATATGGGAGGGAATGGAGCTGGACTACAGGCTGTGTGCAAAGTAATTCTTGCATAGTCTCAAATAAAGGTGATGCAGGTGAAAGTTGTCAACTATTCACTAAAGGTCTGTATCAAGATTAATCAACCACCAAGTCCAAGGCAGCTCTGGGAGAAGACTTTCCAGAGGAATTTTTTCCAGACTTGTATTTTTCTCCGTTTACTTAATTGCTTGGATTAGCATCTTCTGCAGGTTAGTTGGATTTGATTTTGTTTTTCCCAGGAAGTGACACCTATTTGAACCAAAAATACAACTTTATGACTAGTCTAGAGTTGTATTTTGCATTTAATTTCCTAACTGCTAAGCTTGCTGTAAGGAAGTTAAAAAGTTTTAAGCATGGCAGGGGGGGAAATCAAGGGAGACAGTGGGAGAGAATTTATTTTATTATAGTGCCAGCGATTACTTAACACCTACAAATTATGAAATGTATCTTGGAGTCTAGGTAATGTATCTTAAAGCATCTTGTGTTTAGGTTCATGAGGAGCTCTGCTTAAAATTAGAAATGCATATTTTATGGTAGATTAGCACCTACATCAGTGTGTAACTAGTTTACTTTCTGGAGTTACTGTGCACAAATATCAGTAATATATAATGCCATCGTAAAGTGAAGTGCATTGGAAATGTATTCCATGTAGAATTACTGAGCCCATCATAAAGAAATATGGTGCCTTTCTTTATCATCAGTATTAAAAGCCATGTGACTTCTTTAATGTCACAAGAAGAGTTTTGATATTTAAAGCTTTAACAGTCTTAGGTTTGGTTTCTCAGGTATCTTTGGTTTGTGTGAAGTTGAGTATCCACCCAGTAATACTCTTTATTTACCACCACAGCAGAGTTAAACCCTTGTGTTGGCCTAAAGTTTTAAGGGATGCTGCAGTAAACTTCTACTAACCCTCCATTAAGAAAAGGTTTAATTAAAATTCTAAATGAAAAAATAAGATTTTAGTTGCAAAAATATTAGAAATAACTAACAAGTAAGAGTAAGAGCATTTTAATTGTGCTGGGGAGCAGTAAGAAAGTCTCTCCATTTGTGTGAGACCATCTCATGTTGATCATCATGGTGTTCAGGGAGCCACTAAGAAATATTCTGCAAAGAATGATAAACAGCTTCTCTGTTATTGCAGGTGAATTTGGTGTCTACCCTAAGCTCGAAGCCTCTTTCAGTCTCTAGGCTGAAAATGCAAAGTATTCTGGTAAATGGATGTTTTCTGAGCCTCCTTTTCTACTTGTTGAACCAATCTGAAAGTTATATATTACTGCAATTAGCTTATGTATTTAGAGGTATAATGAACTAAATGAGGGGAACATCTGCATTGCTTCTCCCCAACCTGGCTGGTTCTCCTGCCACCTTCTCGGCCAGGGTGGCATCATCCTGCTGGGCTGGGGGACACCAGAGTGTCCTGGTGCTGTCCTCCCTCTGGGAAAACAGTGACCACTGCCATAGCTTTGTGGGAAGGATTGAAATGCAGGTAATTTTAGGGTACAGAGATAGTGCCAACACCACGGTTTGTCTGTAGATAC
>NC_087556.1:31723428-31740928 GCF_036250125.1 Pseudopipra pipra | reverse complement strand
CACTAATTTCCTCTCTCTCGTAAAACAACATAGTATTCATAACAACTCGAGAGGCTTGACATAAGTAATGATGGCATATGCAGGCGAAGATTACCACCCCAACAGTGTAATCAAGGTGCTAGGTACTAATGCAAGTTAAATTGAGACAATAATGCTGAAACTTGCATTGTGGGATTAGGAGAGTACTTGAAATGCTGACATCGGCATCTCCTGGAAGCGCGCCTGTCTTCCTTTCAATTCCTGGTTATACTTAATGACCTCAAAATTTGTATGTCGTTAACACCGTGTACTGAAGTGGGAGAGAACAAGGTTTGGGAGGGAGAAGATTCCCTGCCTTCGTTGACTTTTGTCTCTCCTGGTAATTGGTGGCGTGTTGGCGGCGGCCGAGCTCGCGGGGGGCCCCGGGGGCCCAAACCCACCCACCCAACCCCTGGAAACGTCCAGATCAAGGCGTATTAAAATTTGATGCTCAGATCAATATTGTGGCACCCAGGTAATTAAAGTGGGTTTGTTTATTTGGCTTCTTATAAATAAAAAGGGCTTAATACAGACTAATTACACCGAGCCCTTCGTCTACCGTAGGATAATAATGGCGGCAATTTGAAGTGATATTAAATGAGAATTAATAAAGGAATATTGAGTCACTTTGACTGCATTAAGCTGCGTGAAATGATTTCTTAGCTCAATTTAACTTTCTGTCCACAGTTTAATGATTGATAAGCTTGGAATTTTTATAGAGGTAATCTAAAACAATATTTGATTGCTATGTTGAATTAATAACAACAAGCCCTTTTTTTCTTGTTTATCAGCACATCGGGAGAGATGCTCCCTTTCACTTTAATGATGGTAATTTGTATAACCCTTCTGCTGGATATTCTGCTTGGTTTATGCATTTGAATGATACTTTGACAAGATTTTAATTATTTTTGAAAAAAAATAGATATTTTCTGGGCAGTTTGTAGTTCTGTGTAACACATGAGTTAGCAACTTATTCAAACAGACCTAAAGTAGGTTAAAAAAAGGTAGAAGTCAGCTTCAACTTTGACAGTATTTTAATTTTTTTTTACAACACATGCATGTTGTCTGGGCAGTTTATACTGCTATGTAACATGTGAGGTTAGAAACTTATTCAAAGAGACCTAAAGCAGGTTAAAAAAAGATAGTAATCAGCTTCAAGTGAAAATTGAAACTACCTTTAAATCCTGGAATGAAGATTGTGGTGAATCATGTTCCTTTAAAATGACCCCTCAAGAACTGCATGACAATAGGAAACACTGGTTTGAATGTTCCAAATCTGAAATGAAGTGACCTGGATTTACTGTCCAAAAACTCTTGTTTCTGCCACCAGTTCATGAAGCGATGTGTGCTGGAATAAAAAACATGTTTGATTGGAGAGGAAACTTCTCTGAGGCGCTTTGAAACTCCAAGGTGGCCAAAAGGCAAAGACATGAATTTTGAGTGCAAGTCCACTTTATCTGTGCAATTAAGGCTTTTAAGTATGTTTAAATTTTGGTCCTCTGTTGCAGCTCCCCGTGCCCTGTGTCCCAGCCCGTTGCCATCCAGGCCCTTCTCCAGGCTCCGAAGCAAGGGGGGAGATCAGGACCTTGTGCCAAACACTTTTTTTTTTCTATATATGTAACAAATTGCTGCTATTGTTCATTAATTTCTGTCTTGGAAATGCCATGTCAAGCCTCCCAAGGAACCCACCAGTGTCCCCTGGACAGCTTCTCACCATGGGCCAGCATGAGTTCCTGATGAAATTACAGGTGCAGGGAAATGCAGAATTAGAAATATATCTGATGTTGCAATACTTGTGAAGCTATAGCTTTGTTGATGACAGGACAATTCCGTTTTTGACAGTTTAATTTACTGTTGCCAGTGGACAAGAGCAAAAGGAGAACGTGGGGTGAGGCACCTGCCCCCTCGCGCTGTGTTTCACATGGTAGGTTGCAAAATCATGACTCCCTCAACCTGTCGTGCTCAAATGAGAAGGTTTTCAGCTGGGGAAATGGAATACATCAGTGCAGGTAATATTGCCTGACCTCATAAAACAAAAGGAAAAATTGCAGATTCTGACAGCCATTATGAATCTTGTATCAGCATCCAAACGGCTCGGAGCTGAGGCACGGAGCATGTTTGCAATAGGGAAAAAAAATCCACAGGGTTGCCACATTGACTTGCAATACAGAGCAAAAAAATGACTTGTCAGTAATTCGTTGTGGGATGTTAAAGAGGCTGTTGAATTTACTAGTTATATACACAGGGAGTGTTTAGCCTGGAGCAGCGGGTGGGAATGGTGCTTGCTGAGGTGGTCTGTGCTCGGACATGGGCTCGGGTGGGAGGGCATGGGAGAGGTGAAGAAACGCATATTTTAGGCAACCTTTGTTGGTTCAGAAATCACTGAGCCTTTTTAGTGTTCACACCATAAATGTGTGCGTTCTCTTCCTCTTAAACCATGTAGTTTTAGTTTTGGAAGCCTTTGGACTACAATGTTTCCTTGAAAAGCGTGGCAGGGGGTTGGAACTTGGTGGTCTTTAAGGTCCCTTCCAACCCAAACCGTTCTGTGATTCCGTGAAAACCCCAAGTGTTACAGCATGAGATTATACACCCAATTGGAATTTTATTTCTATGTAAAGAAGGAACTTTATCGAGTACAGTGCTTTCCAATTTCATATTAAGGTTTCCTTAACCCTTAATTTCTTGACTACTCATGCTTTTCCTAATTTGATGTTGTGCCTTCATCCATCTCATTCCTCTTTGGGCTTCCTTGTGTTCTTTGTTTTCAGGAAGTTCTGAAAGTAAGCATTATCAGAGTTGTTTAGTAAGGCAAATAAATTAAGGATGGAGTCAGTCATCAGTAATTAGTTTGACCATTTGCATGCTCAAAATGCCTTGAATTCTTGCAGATTTTCTCTGGTTGGGCTATATTTGATAATAATATTCTGAGTAAAGTCTGTTAATCAGATTAATATGCTTTTTGTGACTGTTTTTAAGTTTGAAATTCCTCTTTTCTCTAGAAAAAATATTTAGACTTTCTATGTTAAAATCTTGGTGCCTTTTGAAGAGGCAAAGGCCATTACATTGCTCCTCTGATGGTGGATTTCAGTCATGCTCAGGTAATGCCAGGTCAAGGTGCTTCTTCCACTGCCACCAGAGGTGAAACTCTCCCTTTTCTGTGCTATGGAGAACCAATTTTAACCTACAAGAATAAGATTTAACCTTCTGCATCATCTGCTCTTCCAAATTTCCTTTCACTGGGGGCAGTGGGTGCAGCTTCAGCGCTTGATGTCACAGCATAGACCGCACCAGACCACGCCGTGGCTTCATCTCAGGCTGGATGATGGAGAGCATTGCTCCGACTTTCTCTGACTCTTTGGGGAATAAAAGCTCTTCTTGCTTGGGCTAATTGGGCTGGTGTATGTGTGGGCAGGTTATCCTCTCACACGGTGATATTTACCCATCCCCTCCTCAGCTGGAGCTGCGCGCCGGGCCCTCGGCCGCTCTGTGTTTGCTGGAACTGGAGTGCACTTGAATTAAATTGCAGCTCATGAATACAACAAGAGTGTCGGGATATTGAAGGGAAACAGAGCTGGTGGGGCAGGCAGGGGCTGGGCATCTCCCTGTCCTCATCCCCCAACCCAGGGACAGCTACAGGGAAAAAGGGAAGGAGCCTGGCATTTCCCTGTGCTCATCCACAACCCAGGGACAGGTGCAAAGGAAAAAGGGAGAGAGAAACAGTTTGAAAAGGAAAATATGGGAACAGAGAAAAGAGAATTAGATTTTAATTTTTTGGTTTCTGGCTCTTTAGCTGAAGGTTAAGATCTTAAAAACATCTGAAATATTTGCTTTTCTCGTTCATGAGGATTGTTTAGGCAAACAAGGTGAAATACCTATCTATGGTTATATCATAGAATAGTTTGGGTTGGAAGGGACCTTAAAGATCATCTTGTTCCACCCCCTGCTATGGGCAGAGACACCTTCTACTAGACCAGGTTGCTCCAAGCCCCATCCAGTTTGGCCTTGGACACTTCCACAGACGAATGGGGCAATTACAATTGCCATCTTTGTGGCCCACCTCTGAACTCACTCGGGCAGGTCCTTGTGTATATGAATTTAAGTGATCTGAAGGGCCTTTCCCACTACCAAAAAAAAAGAAAAAATAAAAAAACCTGTGAAAGAAAATATGTATTTGAATACAAGTGTTTGAATACATATAAGATGCTAAAATTCAGTGAGCCACTTGGTAGATTAGATGGAAAGGTTATCCAGCAAAACTGAATGCAGCCCAGAAAGATTGAAAAACATTAAATTCCAGAAGGGTGTAAAATGCGAGATTTCCTATTCAAATACTGATATTTTAGCCACCCAAGTATTAAAAATGTCACTGTAGTCTACAGCCAGCTCTGTCACCAACAGCAAACATGAACTTCCTGCATCTGCTCAGAGGTGGTAATTCCGGATTCTCTCATTAATTTAAGTTGATGTTGCTTTTGAGGCAATTAAAGCATAAAGGTGACATGAGAAAGGAGAGATTAAGGCTGGAAATACCTTGTATTAACCTGTGCCTGGATATGGCTGCTCTTCAGGGTAGTCTGTCACTGTATGCTGCCAATCTGCACTCCAGGGGTTGAGGATCTCAACCAGCTTTGTCATCATTGTTGTGGGGGTGGAGAAATCATAACATGAATCTTGAATTATTATGGAGAAAGAAAACAGGAGCAAGTTGGGATTCTTTTGAATCTACTCTTTGAGTAAGATCAAGACAATTAACCAAAGAGAGGGTTCACACTATGTCAGTGGGGGGGTAAAGAGGAGGCGGGTAAAGAGGGAAATGAATGTACCAAAATTTGTTGCATGACATGTTTGCAGCACGTGACAACTTTTTTAGTGATATTGTGGAAAATCTCTGCAGTTGGCCTTTCACACAGGTGTAACATTACTAATTCTAGGACACTTATGGCACTTTCTGTATTTACAACTGTTAATAAGTTGCTTTTCCATAAATTATCACTTAATGTCTTCTGTCAGCACAAACAGGCCCCGACCGAAAATGCAGATAAACATTTTGAGCTGCTTTAGAAAGGTGTTGGCTGTTTTCAAATAACAATAAGCTCTGAGCGAAAAAGCCACTTCTTAAAATTCAGATTTTTTCCAGAGAGTGAAAAACCCCCTCTGGTTGATGTGGCTGCAGATTAAGGAGAGGCAGGACGTCCTTTCCCCCTTCAATCACGGCCGCGGCGCGTTTCACATTACCGGGTGACCAGCTCTTTCCTTTTAACGGCTGAAATGGTTTGCAAAGGCCACTTCAAGTTTCTCGGCTTTTCACTGCCTTTTGTGTGAGACTGTCAGCGCCCGAGCCCCGGCCATGACATGCACAGACCGGCTGGTTTTTCTCCTTCAGATCAGCGGCTCTGGACAGCTTCTCTTTCTCTGGCAGCCGCTTCAACCTGCTCTGTCTTGTCATCTTCGAGTTCAATATCTGCTGCTCTGAAGGAAAAAAAATGGGATGGGTTGGACCATTGTATTTGGTCTTTTGACCCTCCATGTTGCCCATGAGCAGTGAAGGATAACTTTTGACAAGCCATGTCAGATGTGACAGGCAATCTAGTTGGGTTGAGTGGAAATGTGCTGTACAAGTTTGAAGCCTTAGTTGGGGGCATTTTCCTGGTGTTCAGTGCATTTAAATTGACACCAGACCTCAGTGTTGTTCGTTGCAGAGCCCCGCGTTTCCAAAGCATGCAGTTTTATCAGCTCAAATGAAAACCTTTCATATGCATTTTGCATCTCATTCCACCAATCCAAGGCAATATAGCCCTTCCCAGGGTTCTTTTTCCATCTCTCAGGAACAAACATTAAATTTAGTTTTCATCTACAAGTATGTTTGACTTTTATTTTGATGTAGGAGGTTGTGTTTTACTGTTCCCTGTATTTCTCTGTCTTTCCATCGGTCACCTGAGTGTGATGTGATGCACAACTCCACGCTCACTGTTATGCTGAAAGTCATTGAATATTGAAAATCATTCAAAAAGCATTAAAGCGTGCTAACCTTCCAGCTGCTTTTATTTCCAATTAATTATTCAGAAATGTTGATGATAGAACTTCTGTGGGAAGCACATTTTCTGCAGTATTACATAGGTTTCAGTTCTTGTTGTATCCCTTCACTAATGGGTTGGGATATGTGCTTTTTCTTTTATTTAAATTAGTTCTCATTATGGATGAGAGAAGCTGGTGGATAACATACTCCCTGTTGAAGCTGTCAGGGGTGGTGATCTGGCTTACTCTTACCTACCACGAGTATCCTGAGTGCTGATCCCTTGCCTGCTAATGCCTTTCCTACCATAGTTCTCCTCTTACCCCCCCTCAGATCCCCTCCAGGGATGGGGCAGCCACAGCTTCTCTGGGCAACCTGGGCCAGGGCCTCCCCACCCTCACAGGAAGGAATTTCTTCCTAATATCAAATCAGAACCTGATATGTTTCAGGAGTATAGGGAAAACCATCTCCATACATCATTTTGTGATTCACATCAACTTGTGAATCCTTTAGGAAACATGTAATTTGAAGTGTTTTTAAGATATCATCATCATCATCATCATCATCATCATCATCATCATCATTATTATTATTATTATTATTATTATTATTAAAAACAATAATAATAATTTCTAACTCTTTCCTGGATGCTGCTTATATCTAAAATGCTTATCCCTTCCTTTTCCCCCTCTTTCAGTGATTTGTCTTTCAGACATGTAGATCTTGTGAACAAATTTACTTTAAGGGCTATAAGACCCTTTGAGTAACTGAAGAATCATTTAATTGTCTGTGCAAATACTGTTTGCCTTTGGGGTCCCTTCCAACCCAAATCAGTCCATGATTTTATGATTATGGTTTTGCTGCCACTTTTGGGATGGAGAACAAAATGTGACACCAAGAAGAGTACTTTTGTACCAATACAGTGCCTTTCAGTCCTGCAAGCAAGGTGACACTTTTGGCTGTTGATTTTTCCCCAAAATATTACTGATTTTGTTTATTTTTTTCTTCATAGTAGATGTGATTTTCCTCATAAACTGTTCAGGTGCAAATTAAAAACAAATTCAACTGCTGGGTCAGTTAAGTCTTTAAAACAAAACAAAAAAAAAGGCACAGAGTGAGCAGTTGGCAATAAACTTGTCCTTTTTGGCACCTGGAATCAAAACAGTAACATAACAGTACCTTTATATAGCACATAAAAATATAATTCAGGATAAGAATTCAGAGGTCACAGCAAGTGGTTACCTAAATAGCTCTGGGGAGTTAAAATAGTTTGCTTATACAAAGATAAGGTGATTTTTTTTATGCAGAAAGCCCATGTGTGGTTCCAGAGCCTGATGGTTTTATATGCAGTAAAACAACTTTAAAAACAACATGCAGAAAAAGTTGAAGAAAATAATTTTTGCAGACTGTAAAAGACATCAAAACTTGGGAGGCCACTAATTCTGCTCCACTTAAAAATGTCCATCACCCTTGGCTTTAATTAGTGCATTGTGTTTTCAACCAACAGCTTCCAACATCATTTCTGTGCCCACATGTTGTTGTGAGGTGTTGTTATGGCCAAAAATGGGGATTCTTGGCCATGGAGGACTTGTGGTAGAACATTTCAGAGGTGTAAAGTCTGCAGGGGCTGAAGTTACTCCCTCAGTATTTACATTTGGCTGCCAGGCTTAGGGCTCCTCAGGATCCTTTGTGCCTAGGGTTGTATCCAGAGCTCCAGTTCCTGTTAACTGGAAATTAACCTTGGATCACTGCAAATGGGTCCTCTCCAGCCCTTCCTGCTCCTCACCACCTTCCAGGAGATGTTATCCATGTGATGGGAAAAATATAGGAGTTGTGGGTGATATGTGGCCATTCTCTTAGGTCTAGTGGAAGGTGTCCCTGCCCATGGCAGGGGATGGGATGAGATGAGCTTTAAGGTCCCTTCCAACCCAGGCCATTCTCTGATTCTGTATTTTGACACATTTCACATTGACTCTGTGGATTTCACATTGAAATTGATGTTTGCAAACACATTTAAAAACCAACACTCAAAACTAAACCGACAAGAAAAGCCCTAAACAAAAGCAAAGGCCGTTGATACTGCAGGAGCTTGAGCTTTATAGTAGAAGATAAAACAATATTTTCTTTTTTCAGCTCTAAAAGTGTCGATTTTGATCTGAAAGCTTAATTTCTCTCATCAAGGAATTAAGCACTCAGTTAAATTCCATGAGAACACATTTAAACACGTTGAAAAGCTGTCCCCATTACATTCCCCCTAACACACATACTAATGTGGCCGTCCGGGGCTTCGGGCATTGGGGCCCGTGATTTACATTGGCTGACCTCAAATTTGATGTAACTTTTGATGTATCCAAATTAATGCATTTGTTCTGCGTTCATAGAGAAACCCTAAGAATTCGTGTAGAGCCGGTGAGCACAGGGCTTGACTGTGGTCTCCAGCTGCAGACAGATGGTGATGGTGGTAGGAGTTAATAAGGGTAGGGTTGTGTGCCCTGTTTGTGGGCTGAAGGTGGGGAGGATCTGACCATGGGAAATCCTACTTCAGGTTTTGGTCCTTCAGCACTGGTGGAACCACTGGATGTAAAATAGGTGGTTTCCCTTTGCTCTATAAAGTGTTTCAGCTGTGATTTAGTGGCTGAGCTGTGGTACTGGATGGCAGAGAAATACGGACAAAAGCTGCTTTTCCCAGCTCCTTCCATGAGATAACTCTTAGCAGTGGAGTCTTGGGAGACTTTGCCTTCTCTGTTTCTCCATGACTTCTTACATAAAGGACAGGTGATGACTAAGGACAACCAGGACTTCCACAAATGGAATCGTTGTTCACATTTTTTGTGGTCTCAGCCTGTCTTTCCATGTAGTCCTGGTCATGGTGGCCACCTTGTAATGGCTTCCTATAGAGATCTTTGATTAGTTTTTCTGGTAATGTAAGACTCCTTCATTGGGTAAAATCCTGGTATTATAGAGTAGTTAAGGTTGGAAAAGACCTTTGAGATCATCAAGTCCAACCATCAACCAGCACCACCACCATGTCCACCACTAAACCATGTCCTCAAGTGCCACATCCACATGTTGTTTGAACACTTCCAGGGATGGCAACTCCCCTACTGCCCTGGGCAACCTGGTCCAGAGCTTTACAACCCTTTCAGTGAAGAAATTATTCCTGATGCCTAATCTGAACCACTAATCATCTTTCTTTCCTTGTCAGAAGTTCAACCACATCAGTTACTTAGGCAGGATGGATATTGTATTTGATAAATAACAATCCTTACATTATTACTTGATACGTATGTTCTACAACTGCAAAATGGTAGAAATCAGGAAGAATTCCTTCACAGAGAGGGTGTTCAGGCATTGGAAGGGGCTGCCCAGGGAGGTGGTGGAGTCCCCATCCCTGGAGGTGTCCAGGGAACGACTGGACATGGCACTCAGTGCTCTGGGCTGGGTGACAAGGTGGGGATCAGGTTGGACTCAATGATATTGGAGGTCTTTTCCAACCTTAATAATTTTATGATTCTATTCTATGATTCTGTGAAATAAATTACCTTTAATTAAGTCAGGTTATTTCTGGCTGCTGCCAAGTCCATGCTTTTCTCACCCTGGCTCTGCCCCTGCTCCCAAGCTGCCAAGGAGCAGTCTGCTCTCTTCCTAAACCAGCTGTGTGCTGGTGCCATGGGGCCGGGAAAGCTTCCCCAGCACTTGTCACCTCATGTCTTGTACCAGACTAAAGCTGGGGACAGAGTTTGTGGCAGCAGGATCCCCAGGATCTCACCCAAAAGAGGCCTCTCAACCCCCCCCCCTCCCTTGGTATTAACAATGCTCCCTGCTTTGGCTCTTGTATAAATATCTGCCGCATTTCCACCAGGAGTTATTGCTGTTATATATTTTACAGACACTTTACTGTCATCTAAGTGGTTTATTTTATTCCCACAGCTAGGAGAAAACTACAAAAGGAATTTTGTAATCTGAATGTGATTGTGGGCAGAGAGTAATGTTTTGAAAAGGAGCTGAGAGTAAATTATATCACTGCTTTATTGTGTTTAAGGAGACTTTTCTATTGTGCTAGGAGTTAACATTAGTTCTCAAAGTTATTAACTGGATGTGGTTTTATTATGACTGTGTGTTTTGTCAATATATGACTTTTTTTGTTAGGTTTTTCGGTGCCAGTTCGGCTGCAACTTTGGCACCGTCCAAGTTTAAATATGTAAACTCAGCTGGTGTTGAAAGTTTGTTTAGGTTTTACCTCCCTCTCACATGCAGTAAAGAAAGTAAACATTTTTTTTCCCTGGTAGGCTGTTTATAGAGGGGCTTTCTTCGGGTGTGCTTTGCTCTGTGTTGTTTGGACAAATCATGTTTGGAGAATCGGACTCCAAATATTTGTAAAGCCTTCCGAGATGGCTTTCGGTGGAGATGGAAGTTGTGTGGCTGAGGTGACCTTTCAAGCTGCCACTAAGTGGGTTTCCTTGGCAAGGAGGTTTGGTGTGAGTGACGGAGCCTTCAGAGCCCAAAGTGTGGTTGGACCCCATGGGGAGAGCAGGAACACTTGGCACCACCACCAGCCTGCCAAGCTCCTCTTCAAAATGCCCCAGAGAGCACATTTAAATAATATATAGAGAATTATAGAATATTTGGGGTTGGGAGGGACCTTAATAATTATCTTGTTCCATGGGCAGGAACACAATCTATATTATATAGAAATCACCAGCAGAAGGTGTGTGTGTGGGGGGTGTTTTCAGGTATTTGTTCCAGTTTTCTGTTTTTTAAGAAGATATTGAAGCCTCTACATCCGAGGAATAATAAACAGCTTTAAAAAGGATAAGTCTTGCAAAAAAAAAAACAAAAACAAACAAAAAAAAAACTCAAAGAAATCCAGCCTTTAAATAATGCCCCCTCTTACTGAATAGGAGTGTCCAAGGCCAGGTTGGACAGGGCTTGGAGCAACCTGGGCTAGTGGAAGGTGTCCCTGCCCATGGCAGGGAGTTGGAACTGGATGAGTTTTAAGGTCCCTTCCAACCCAAACCATTGAGGGATTCTATGACTAAATAACTGTACTTTGTTCCTAAGCATGTGGGTTTTGGGAGCAGTAATTTCCCAGGGCACAGCCACTGTGGAGTTTTTCATGCCAGCACAAGCATGGGAAGAGAGGTCGAGTCTCTGGGTGGTTTATTGGGTTTTTCCTAGTGGTTTTAATTCATTTAGCTGACAAGGATGATGGGCAGGGAATCCACCCAGCTCTCTCTTCCAGCTCTTTAGCAGGAAGAAATGCAGAGCGACATGGAGGGATTGACTTTATTATGCATTACTACAGTTTGCATTGTGTCCATTTAATGAGCTGCTTTTGTGCATCCATGATGCCATAGCAAATCCATATGGGCCTTAATGGCCTTTAGCTGAGGGAGAATAGATTTATATCAGATATGAGGAAGAAATCCTTCTTTGTGAGGGTGGTGAGGCCCTGGCACAGGTTGCCCAGAGAAGCTGTGGCTGCCCCACCCCTGGAAGTGCTCAAGGCCAGGTTGGATGGGGCTTGGAGAAACCTGGTCTAGTGGAAAGTATCCCTGGCCTAGGCAGGGAGTGGAACTGGATGGTCTTTAAGATCTGTTCCAACCCAAACCATTCTGGGATTGTATGATTCTGTGGTTAATTGCCTATCACTAACTCTGTAACCACACCATATGGATGTCAGACTGGCTGTAGAGAGACACCCACCTTCATCCCATCACAGCAGCATCTCCAGTCAGCCTTTATTGCTATCCCAGGTTTCACTCAAAACCATTGGGCCCATGAAGATTATTTTGTTTTACTGTTTATCTGCCTTCTCTCTCTCTGAGCACACAGTAAAACCCTTACATTTGCAGTGTGGATTTACTGGGCTGTTCAGTATTAGACATAAAGTGTGCAAGTATGGACCATGTAAAGTAAAAATATTTCATGGCATGTGGAAAAACATGGTTGATAGAGCAGAGGAGCTGCTCCTGAGCCAAACTAATATGATCCATGCAGAGACCAGTAGATCTCCATTACTAAATAAAGTGCTCTCATGAAGTGTAATGTGTCTCTGTGAATTACTCCATTACCTGGGAAGATCCGTGTTGATGTGGCTGCTCACACTGCTCTTGGCCAAGCTGATGTTTGTGCCTCAGACTTTATAATTAAAGCCAGACATTTATTTTTCTCTAATGACCATTTCAAAGTGTAAATTATTTAAAATAAATATGTTTTGGAGTCTCAGGACAGACTTCCCTGATTATCATGATTTTTCTTTATTTCTATATGTAAAGAAATCCGCTGTGGTTTCAGGTACTATGGACAGGAGAGTGTGGGAGTCGTTGTGTTTTAGGAGCTCTTCTGCCCTGTGATTTGCTTAGATGTGTTTTAAATAATGAATTTGGCTGGTGTGGGGTAGAGGGAGTATCCAGGGCTCAGAGCACAGCTCAGAGTGTGGGGATACCCCATCATCCACAGTGCTCCTCTGGCTCGGGCACAGCAGAAATAAACACGTTTTTATTATAGTGGAGTTTGGCAGTGGCACTCGAATGTTGTTTTTCAGAGGTAAGTTGCTGTAACCAGCTCCCACACAGCCATAAAAAATGAAGTCTTTATGTAGGGGGGCTAGAAGAGAGCTGGAGAGGGACTTTGGTCAAAGGCCTGGAGGGACAGGAGACAGAGAATGGATTCCCACTGCCAGGGTGCAGGGTTGGATGGGATATTGGGAAGGAATTCTCAGCTGTGAGGGTGGTGAGGCCCTGGCACAGGTTGCCCAGAGAAGCTGTGGCTGCCCACGGATCGCTGGAAGTGTTCAAGGCCAGGTTGGATGGGGCTTGCAGCAACCTGGTCTAGTGGAAGCTGTCCCTTTTAAAAACAACAACAATCACAGAACAGGTGAGACTGGAGGGGACTCTCTGAAATTTCTGGATGGATAATTGTTTTTTTCATTCCCGATGGTTGTGTTCTGCACTTGATCATGGCTCTCCTGTCTTGCTGGTTTGGACTATTTATCTAAATTCTTCACATAAGCTGCTTGTTCATATCCCAGCTTGATGTGCATTGGATGTATAAGGATATTCTCCAATCAATTCAAGCTTAATCAAACATAGCAAATTCTGGAGGTATAATGCCCTCCCAGTTGACAACTGGTATCGGAAGTTCATTTTCCTGGCATTAAAACACAAAAATTGGGATTTCCAGCTCATATTACTGCAAAACACTCACTCTGAGGTTGCAGTTGCCCTTGTAACCACACAGGAAACACTCAGCTTCAATTTTTAAAACTTTTCTTGGTGTCCACCTTAGACTCTGTTAATGTAAGCTGTATTTCCCTCTTTTTTATGAGAGTGTCATCAGCAAAGGTATATAAAAATCTTGATAAAGTCAGTATATATTTCCCCTACATTGCCCCCCCTTATCCATGAGGCCAATTATCTTGTCAAAGAAAAAGATTAGATTTGTTTGGTGCTTTATAACCTTATGAACCTGAGATGCTTATAAATATTTTAATAATTTGTTCCATTATCTCTCCCAATATCAAAGTTTGACTGGTCTATAATTTCTTCCTGTCTCCTTTTCCCTCGGCTTTGTAAATCCTCTGGGATCTCGTCTGTGCTCCAGGAGCTGTCAGAGATGGTCACTAACTCTTCACTGCTTTATCCTGTTCCACTGAACTGTTACACCAGCAATTAGGAATTTGAGACTGGTTTCAGTATAAATTCCTGGGGCACCAATAAGATTTATTTAGGTTTATTTATGATAATTAGGTTTGCTGGTTAGGAAGGTTTAACAGTTGTGATCAGCACCAATTGATGGATTCTTTCAGGGAACAGGAATGGCTGAAGGGGTTCAATGTGCAAATAGATATATATATATAGAATTAAACACAATTTTTTATCCTAATTTAGGGAGTGGGCTCCCTTCTACCAACTACACAGATATGTTAATACAGATTTTAGAGTGCATTGCACAGTAAAACCCAGAGTGTGTCACATCAAGTTCAGTTCATGCCCTTTCACCTCAGGCTGATTGGTAGAAATTAAATTTCATGTTGGTGATTTTATGCAGCCAACGTGTAATGCAAAATCCTGTGCTAGAATTGTTCCTAACTATTTTTACAGCTGTAAATTTACTGTATATTTTAGCAGTTTTGGTTTTCTAAAGTGCCCACTGAGGTTGGAAAAAACTGAAGTGTGGTTTTCAAAGTTGGGGCGACCGTGGCCTTCTGTCCTGGGTGCAGTTGTTTTTCCCTTTGGCAATCAGCCTCTGGGTCTTGCAAATCTGAGTATTATCTGCCCCTGGAAGAAGATTGGAGCCAGTAATGATCCCAATGCTGTGGACACTGTCCAGGAGTGATTGTCCTTGGAGCAGCCCATGTGAGCATCTCACCAGTTTTATATCAGTTTTATCAGGTTCATATCCTGCCTAATTGTTAATAAGTACAAATATTGCAAAGCAACAACAATCACAGGCCAGGTGAGGCTGGAAAGAACTCTTGGTATTATTTTCTGTATATATATTGATTTTTCCATTCCTAGTCCTTGTGATCTGCACTTGATCATGACTCTCCTGTCATGGTGCTTTGGACTATTTCTCTTAATTCATCAACATAATTTTGATTTCTCATTATTTCACATAAGCTGATTGAATTGTATCTGGGAGTAATTTTTGGAGATATCTCTTTGCATTATCCCTGTTAGACCATACTGGTCATACTGGTGGCAGTGTGGTTGTCATAAGAAACTACAAGGAAAAAAGGGGAAGATTTATATTTAATAGTCCATCCTGTATGCTATTCATGTCAATTATCATTTATACTTTACCATAAAAAAACCATAAATATTTTAGTGAAAAGTTGCCCATATTATTCTTTAAAATCAGTTTCCTTTCCATTTGTGTCTTGCCCCAGCACCTCCAGTGCTGCAGTTTGCTCTGATGTTTTATGGCACAAGGCAGCAAGTCTATGCACATGTTTGTGTAAATATGTTGTGTATCTGCTTAAATAATTAAATTGGGTATCCATTATAATGTTTTGTGCACTACAGCAGTGTTTTCACTCAGTAAAGACTCATCACAATCAGCGGTGCAAACACCACACTCGTTTTAATGAGAATTTCCTACTTACTAAACCATTATGTTAAATACTTCTAATAATAAGCTTTATTATGCAGTAGCATGGTTTTTCATACAGAGCAGATATCTCAGAACTTGAAATTCGTGGGTGCCAAGATGTGTTGTTGTGCAGTTCAGAGGTTTTCACTGTAGTGCTGTCACCTTTTGGGGGACCTACAAATAGGAGCCAGATTTGTTGTTCGAAGAGCTTTAAAAACATGTTAAACCATGTTTGTCATTGAGCTGTGGTGTCAGTTCTCTGTCTTTGAAGGGTAAAGATACAGAAGAAGAGAAATTAGGGCTGCTCAACAGCTCTTGTCTAAAGGACTGTCTTATGTAAAAGAATCATCCTTTCAAACTGCTTTCGAGGGTACTCTGGGTTGTTGCAGCTCCACATTCCATGGCCACATCTCCTGGCCATAACTGGGCTGGAAGTGGTCCCAGTGAAAGCCTTGGTGCTGCTGTAGAGATGGACTTCGAGCAGGGCCCTGGGGGTCTTCACACCGATTTCATGGAATCACAAAATACTGGGGTGGTTTGGGTCGGAAAGGACCTTAAAGCTCATCTCATTCCACCCCCTGCCATGGGCAGGGACACCTTCCACTAGACCAGGTTGCTCCAAGCCCCGTCCAACCTGGCCTTGGACATTTCTACAGCTTCTCTGGGCAACCTGTGCCAGGGCCTCCCCACCCTCACAGCCAAGAATTCCTTCCCAATATCCCATGTAACCCTGTTCTCTGGCAGTGGGAAGCCATTCCCCCTTGTCTTGTCACTCCAGGCCCTTGTCCAAAGTCCCTCTCCAGCTCTCTTGGAGCCCCTTTAGGCACTGGAAGGTGCTAGAAGGTCCCCTGAAATTTATTCATCTCTGCTCAGGGAGGAGTGGGGTGAAGTAGGGAACTTACCATGGAGAGGCACAAACCTGCAGTGGGATCATCCCTGCTGTTGGGAACATGGAGACTCAGCCAAGATCCTGCGTTACGAAGCAAAACAGAAGAGAACATTTTCTCCCCACAGATCTTTAAAAATGAGTGACTCTTTTAATTTTGCATTGTCAAGAAAAAGACAGAGAAATGAAGTAATATTTTTACTTCAGTGATTTAAAACAATTTAATCTGTGGAGAAACGCAACTGCAGCTTCACTCTGCTGCAATTGAAATAAAACATGATGAAATATTAAAATACTCCATACACGCACCACTAAGATTAGACAGTCATTAGGACTGGAATATTGGCACTCTGTTAATTATTGCATTGCAAATGTTTGAGGCAGAAAACACATGTTTTCTTTTTCCCAAATGAAGTCCAGCAAATTAAAACCTGACCTAGAAGTGATAACTTCAAATATGATTTATTTTGCAATAGGCAAATGGAATAACCCCACAGAGATTGTCAACAGTCAAACAAGAGCAATGATAAAATGAAGGAACCTCACCAGCTGACTGCTTTATCTTATTTGCTCTAATGAAGGCCAAGAAAACAACTTGTTTTCTATATCCTAAAAGGGGGTGGACAATGTGCTGCTTGGAGCAGGGAAGTGTGTGGAGGGGATGTATGGAATGAGAGGGATGAAGGAATGTGGTGATTGGTGGTGATGATTGGTGGTGGCTCTGGCAGGTGTTTTATTTAATTTCAGGGCTCTCTTTTAAAAAACACAGTACCAAAAAAGCTTCTAGATAATAAAATTGAATACTGCATCCACTCTTCCCAGGCTGAGTCCCGTTCCTGTCTGAATCCCTGCTAGAGCATCAGTGAGATTGAACTGGAAAGCCTCTCATTTTATCAGTAGAGCTGCTCTGGAGCCAGGCTGGGAGAGCTGGGGGGGTTCAACTGGAGAAGAGAAGGCTCCAGGGAGACCTTAGAGCCCCTTCCAGTGCCTAAATGAGCTCCAAGAGAGCTGGAGAGGGACTTGGGACAAGGACCTGGAGCAACAGAACAAGGGGGAATGGCTTTCCACTGTCGGAGGGCAGAATTGGATGGGATATTGGGAAGGAATTGTTGGCTGTGAGTGGGGTGAGGCCCTGTCACAGGCTGCCCAGAGAAACTGTGGCTGCCCCATGCTTGGAAGTGTCCAAGGCCAGGTTGGATGGGGCTTGGAGCAACCTGGGCTAGTGGAAGGTGTCCCTGCCCATGGCAGGGGGTGGGACTGGATGGACTTTAAGGTCCCTTCCATGATTCTGTGTTATGAGAGCCAGTGCTCCTGTGCTTCTCTGTGGGAATCCCTTCCTTCTGCCTCTGCTCTACAGCATCCAGGACTCACAGAAAAGTTAGGGTATCACGTCAGATTTGCCCTGGTATTTAGAAACTGGATTCCTTTAGATTCTACTTGGAAAGGGTTAGCAAATTCCCTTTCTGTGTTCTAGTCTAACAGGAGGA
>NC_087556.1:31713428-31718428 GCF_036250125.1 Pseudopipra pipra | reverse complement strand
AGCAGCACTGACAGCCAGGCCTCCCCCGGGGCCTCGCGCCTCCACAGAGCACGAGAGGGAGCAAAACCGCCCTCCGGAGAGAGGAAACAGAGCCTGATGGGTCGATGGTGCCAGTCCCATTGGTGCTGAAAAATAGGAGTTCTGCAGAGCACGGGGTGGGAGCAGAACAGGGTGGGGAGAGGGAGAGGGGGTTGTGTTTGAGTGGTGGGGAACAGGGGGATCCTTTGGCAGATGTGGGATGAGCATCACCCCTTGCCACCTGCTGTGGTGGGATTTGGTGGAGAGGGGGCTCAGGCTGATATTAATGGCCAAATCCAGGAGATTTCTAGATTTATTTTTTTTTTTAATTTTATTCCCCTGTCAGAGGAGGAGACTTGTGCAGAAATCCAGCTGTGGCTGAGTCTAGATTCATCTAAGGAAACCCGCACTTAGGTGCAGCCACAGACAGACAGGATTTGGAGCGTTGTTTGACCTTGCCTCCGTACCCTGCTTGTGCCTCTGTTGTTACTCTGAAGTGTGTTTGTGTCCTTGGAATGTTGCCAACTTCATTGAACTGAAGGGAAAGGATGGCACCACCTGGCAAACCCCACTGTAGGACCAGAACTGTGTAACCTTGGGGCTCTCCAGTATCTCAAAGTGAAAGTGTCCATGGGCTTAAGTGTGGAGCCAGAGGCTGGATGTGGAAGGACAGATGGAAGGGGGACAGTGGGTGTCCTGCCAGGGTGCTGCAGTGAACACACCAGTTAGTGGCTGCTGAGGAAGCAGCAGGAATGGACCAGGATATAGAATCATGGAACCATTAAGGTTGGAAAAGCCCTGTGGGACCATCAAGTCCAACCATTCCCCCAACACTGCCAAGGCCGCCACGAACCCATGTCCCCAGGTGCCACATCTACACAGCTTTTAAATCCCTTCAGGGACAGGGACTCCACCACTGCCCTGGGCAACTGTGCCAGGGCTGGACAGCCCTTTTGGGGAAGGAATTTTTCCTAATATCTAATCTAAACCTCCCTGGTGCTGAATGGACCATGGATGAAGGGATTGTGCATTGCAGAAGGTGGGGTAGTTGTTTTTCCACAGAGGCAAAGCTTATCCCAGTGCACTGCAGACTTTTTATTTCCTTTTTTTCTCTCTGGCTTCCTGTGGAATTAAGGCTGATGTGATCGTGCTGTTGGGTCCTTCTTGTTTCCTTTTTTCCAGTTACTTTTGAGTTTGATGGATGGTCTCAGCTGAGTTTGACCAAGGGCAAGGAACATGATTATATTCCTCCAAACCCCAGGCACAGGGCTGTCCATGAGCAGGAGAGCCTGAAGCATCACTCCCTCTTTGGGGACATGGGTGGGGAGAGCCTTTGTGGACACTGAGTCTTGGAAGTGTGGATCAATAGGCATGAAATTTAATGATTCTATTAATGTATTAATTGTGATACTCGTGGAACAGCTTCCCAACAGCTCTGAAGGGATTTTCCTGACTCCTTCCCATCAGGTTTCTGCTGGTGGCAGGTTGATAATCTGACCAAATACCGTGGTGCTCTTCAGTCCCATCAACCATCCTTTTTGGTTCTTTTATAAATCTTGTGCTAAATTGCAAATCCAAGCTTAAGTGTGTGTTTGTCCCTCTTATCAATAATGCATCACTCTGGAGTGTTAAAGGGGGAGCTACAAGTGGAACTGCCAATGGTAATTCAGGGCTATAAATCATATTTCCTGTTGGCTGAGACTGTCTCATGGAGTCAGAAGCAAGATGGTTTGTGCCACTTTATTAGGATATTTTAGAAATATTTTTTATTTACCCCATTTCTCTATGTGTGTGTATATGTATCTCTATATATTACCTTCCTGCTTTCTTTTCAGCTGTCAATAGGGGGTGAGTCCTGAACCTGCAAAAAGTATAAGCTTTCTTTTCATAAGGCAGACACAGATTGCTTCAAATAGCAGGTGGCTTGGATAAAATCATCAAAAGAAACTAAACAACTTTATTGTTTTGAAGGGATGTAGAGCCAAGCCATTTGTTGTTGTTCAGATTTCAGAATAACTGAGATACTGAGATGCAAAATATTCTGTATCCAGTGGTGTGTGTCCAGTGTTGAACTCTTGGACCTTTTATTTTCTAGAGGAGCAGGTTGAATCTTTTTTGGATTTGTATCCACCTTGTTTGCAACACCAAATTCACCTACAGAATTATTAAGGTCGGAAAAGACCTTTAAGATCATGAAGTCTAACCATCAGTTCTGCTGTTGGGTTTTCCTGTCCCAGGCTGAGGTTTTCCCCATCTCAGTCATGCTCTAAAGTAGTTTTCCACCCAGTTTCCCAGTGCAACAGGCAAATGTGGAGAACCGTAAAAATATCTGACGCAATAAATTATTTTATGGAAATCCACATGATTTAATCCACCTCAACTCCACTGCAGGAATAAAAACTTGAGTTTATAAGGAATGCATATGGAAGGACTTATTTCTGTTGTAAAGATTTCCTGACAAGCAAAAATATAATGCTTTTTGAAAACCTCATTAGAAAATCAATTATATCATGACACTTAATGTTGTGTTATTTACAAGCGAAACGTCTTGTTGGGAAAAAACGCCATAAAAATTCACACTTAATACAGAAAAATGTTGGAGCATAAAGAAGAGTTAGGTTTTGTTATTAGCATGTTCAAAGTAGCAATTACCAACTACGGGTTTAGGCTCGATCAAGAACAGCAAAAATCATCTGATCAGGGAGGGAGATGAGGTTTCGCCTGCTCGAAGGGAGAAAGGCAGAGAGAGCCTTGCAGGGCAAGTAATAATGGGTTTATTTATGGATTTGTTTTGGTGCACAGTGCCCATGTCATACAACTCCTGCACCTTCTCTTGGTTTTCCTCACAGAATTGCTCAGATTGGAAAAAACCTTTAAAATCACCAAGTCCAACCATCAACCAGCACCACCACCTTGTTCACCACTAAACCACGCCCTCAAGTGCCACATCCACATTTTTTGTACACTTTCAGGGATGATGACTCCTCCACTTTTCTAGGCAGCATGTACCAATGCTTTACAACCCAGTCCGTAAAGAATTTTTTCCTAATATCCAATCTAAATCTCCCTTGCCTCAAATTGAGATTGTTGCCATCTCACAGCCCTTCATATCTCTGTGTTTAAATGACTTCAGGAAGAGAAGCTCATATTGACACCTGGTGAGTGGCCACTGGGAGGCTGTGGCTGCTAAAGCAGCATCTTTGCTTTGGAGAAAGTTCTTTGACATTCCAATTCATAGAAACATGGAATGGTTTGGTTTGGAAGGGACCTTAAAGCCCATTGAGTTCCACCCCCTGCCATGGGCAGGGACACCTTCCACTAGCCCAGGCTGCTCCAAGCCCCATCCAACCTGGCCTTCCAGGGATGGGGACACTTTCAGAGATAGGGAGTTCACAACCTCTCTGGACAATAATTTGATACAGAGGAAAGGGATTTAGAGCTGAGCCGTTTTTGTCCAGATTTGGGACCTAGTTGAGATGCTGATATGTAAAATATCCCCTATCCAGTTGCGTGTATCAAGTCTTCAAACTCCTGTGCTGCAAGCCTGGGCTGAGCTGAAACAGGATTTTCAAATTAAATATTAAAAAAAAAAAAAAAAAAACAAAACCCCAAAGCCAAACTTGGAAGATTTAATTTCAGTGAGAAACAGTCCTACTTTAAATCTCTTCAATCTGAGTACAGATTTTTTCTTTTATGTCTAGAAAAATCAATTACTTGATTTCATAGAATTCCAGACTGGTTTGGGTTGGAAGGGACCTTAAAGACCATCCAGTTCCAACCCTTCTGCCATGGGAAGGGATATCTTCCAAATTTCTATGCTGCTAATTAGAAGCATATGAAATAAATTGTTACTTTTTTTAAACTGTAACAGTTTTTAGAACTGGATTGTTTTCTTCTAATGGAAAATGCTCAGTTTGAAGCGGAAAATTTTGTTTGTCATGCAAATATGAGCAAGATGCAGCCAACCTATGAGAAATACAAAAAAAACCCCAAATTTCTAGCTGAAATCACAGTCTTACAGAGCCTGCAATCTGAGTTCGTATCAGATGCAGAACTAATGATGCTTATTTGCTGCAGAGTTAAATTGAAAATGTGTAACTACAGGTTGTGTGTGTCTTTCTGGCAGAAAAAGAAATACTATGTATTTTCATCTTTCATTCTGCATAATGTTTGTAGGAGTTCACTGAATAAAGCTGTAAAATGTCTACACTTTCTCTGCCTTTTAAGTTAAAAGTCTATATGTATGACACATTTACTCCATCATGGACAATTAGGCCACGAGGACATTTTTGGCAGTAATTAAGGGGGCTTGGAGCAACCTGGAATAGTGGGAGGTGTCCCTGTCTGTGGCAAGGGGTGGGACTGGATGGGCTTTGAGGTCCCTTCCAACCAAAACCATCTTGAGATTCTGTGATTCTTTGAAGACAGGAGTCACACTTACTTTCCTCAGTTTCAGGTATCTCCTCACGAACAGGATCTAGTTCTGTAGTTTAGTTTGATTTTATTGATATTATTAACAGTAGTAATAGTATAATTTATTTGAGAGGTGTGTGCTCTGAAAGGGAATGTTTTAAGGAGGGCTGTGTTATGAATGCTGGCTTTAATTAATCTTGTAGTGTAAAACCTACAGAGTTGAGATTATGACCCTAACATTTTCCAGACATTTAACTAATTTTTTAAAATATTTAATTTTCATCTTGCTCTGTCTTGAGAGGTAAATTCTTCTGGGGTTTGACCTACTGAATAGAGATTTCCTTCAAGCAGGTGAGTAACTTCACAGGGAAGGGAAAGCTTTGTAGGTTATGTGGAATATGGGCAAAGAGTCATTCTTGCTTTTAAGAAACTGCAGAAGTTCCTGAAGTAACAGTGTGCGTTTACTATTAATAGGCAGTGGGTGGTAATCACAGAATTATTTAGGTTGGAAAAGACCTCTAAGATCATCAAGTCCAGCCTTGACCTCTCTGCTCAACCCTTAAACCACT
>NC_087556.1:31683428-31708428 GCF_036250125.1 Pseudopipra pipra | reverse complement strand
AATGGGATAGGACAAGAGGGATAGGAAAAGGAGAATAGCTTTAGTTGTAGGAGGGTTGATTTAGATTGGGTATGGGGAAGAAATTCTCCCCTCTGAGGCCCTGGCACAGGTCCCAGAGAAGCTGTGGCTGCCCCATCCCTGGAAGTGTCCAAGGGCAGCTTGGATGGGGCTTGGAGCAACCTGGGCTAGTGGAAGGTGTCCTTGCCCATGGCAGGGGGTGGAACTGGATGGTCATTAAGGTCCCTTCCAACGCAAACCACTCTCATTCTAATATGCCAGTGCCTGGGCTGTAATTCCACTAGATCCCACTCTGTCCTCTATGAGGGGTTTGGATATGATTTGTAAGGTCACATGAGGTCCACATTGTAGGGTAGCACCTCTGCACAGAGAAGTCCTGAAACTCCTGGATCCCAGTGATGAGGTATCCCCCTGGGATCCAGAGGTTAGTGGGAAGATGGGAGAAATGAGAGACATCCTGCGGCCAGGGTGGTCCGTGAAGGGCAGAGTGTGTTTAAATTACAGTTTCTATGTTCAGCCTTTAACAAGCTGCTTCTGAGGTGGCAGTTTATAGACTGTTATTTCAGTTAATTGTAACAGCAGTTTTTTGAAACAGTATTTTTATTGGTTTTATTGATGTGCCCCGCTGGTTTTCCAATTCTTGCTTGGTTACCTGAGAGAAAAGCTTTTCCTCCTGATCCAGAAGATGCAGGGATGGCCTGTGGCATGGAAAGGCTCTCTACGTATGTGTGTGTGCAAAAGTGCCTGTCTTGCATGTACAATGGGCTGTAACTACAGAGTTCCAAAGAGGTGATCCGGGGCACTGTAGTGTGTTCCAGAGAGTGAAGAGGGAGTGCTGACAAATGGTGAGTCAAATGAAAGAAAATACTGTGTATATTTTGTTCTTCCTGCTGTTATAGGGTTGTATTTTGGGGGTTGAGGTCAGATTGGTAAGAGGTAAAGCCAGTTCTTCAATGGCTAGTGCCATTTTGGGAAAGATCCTGCCAAAGCACATGGGCGACAGTCTCAAAGCCCCGTAGAAAAGCTTTGCAGAGTGTATATCTATTAACAGTGCTGTTTTAATTGGCATATATTAGTTTTTCTGGGGTGCTCTAAGGTCTCCCCAGAACCTTCTCCAAGAGAATACCCCCAGCTCTCCCAGCCTGGCTCCAGAGCAGAGGGTCTCCAGCCCTTGGAGCATCTGTGTGACCTCCTTGGGACTCGCTCCAACAGCTCCATGTCCCTTCCTGTGCTGGGATCCCACAGCTGGAGGCAGCTCTGCAGGTGGGGTCTCACCTGAGCAGGGCAGAGGGGCAGAATCTCCCCCCTCTGTGGGGATGAGCCCAGGACACAGGGGGGTTTTGGACTGCAAGTGCACATTGTTGGGTCATATTGAGCTTCTCATCCACCAACAGCCCGAGTCCTTCTCCCCGGGGCGGCTCTCAACCCATTCTCCACCCACTGAGTTCAGGTTTGCTCCAAACCAGGAGCAGGACCTTGCACTTGGCACTGTTGAGCATCCCGAGGTTGGCACAGCCCCACCTCTCCAGCCTGTCCAAGTCCCTCTGGATGCCCCATCCCTTCTTTCCAGTGTGTCACTGCACCACACACTCTCATCATTCTCCAGTTGTGCACATCAGGTCCTTGGCCAGTCTGCCCTGATGGAGATCCTGCGTGTCAGGTGTCAGGTGAGCCCAGAGTTGGCCCAAACAGGAGATGCTCAGAGGGCACAGACTTCATTACACCTGCACTGGGAACTTGCTCTGAAAAACGTCCTGATGAGTTGAATTCTTAAGAGGTTCCTGATTTATCTGTATCTTAATTCATTTTAATAGGCTGGAGTATCTGCAGGTGCTGTTGGTTATAATTCTTGGTGCTCACTGTCATCTGGAATTCATGCACTGACGCACGTCAAGGTGGACATCCAAAGTCAGGGCCCAGTTCCAATAATTCAGCCTTAAGTTTTTGTCCTTCAGTGTCCCTGTGCACCAGCTCAGAGACCTGGGTCTTGCAGTAGAAGGGTTGTAATGTGTATTTTAACTCCCTTAGGTTTTGGACTTTTTTTTTTTTTAATCCATGCATAATTGGGATTATATCTATCTGAGATATGTGGAAAAAATGTAAGTTTTACTTCAGATACCGGTTAGCAACTGGGCTTTCACTGCAAGGCAGGGTTCTGGGTAGGGGTGATGGGTTTATGTACGAGGTGATGCTGCGTGGCAGTTGCCCTGAACTGGGGGATCATAGTGAATACCCCAAACCAGAGGAGATAGTGGGGAAGCAGAGGGAATGTGGTGTGTGGTTTCAGGGTCCCCTGCAGCCAGCCCTAACACAGTTAATTGCCTGTGATAAAACCGACCTCACAGGTCTGATGGGAGAGTTCTTTTATATAAGAAAAAATGTTTTGTAACAATTTCTTGTAAGTGCTAAAATTAACTGACTTTCTTTTTAACCTAATTATAGCTAGAACTGATGATATCACCTATGCTTAATGTTGCCGAACATCTCGAGTGTGCTGCCGCTTGGAACTTGGCTCAATTTTTACTTCTTGTTTTAAAGCATTTAATGTGAAGCATCTGCTTATTTGTGGCTTGTTCAGAGTCTTTTGGGCATGTGCTTGATCTCCCCTATTCTCAATCTAGAACAGGGTGGTCCTTTCCGACAAGAAGATGCACAGAAATTGGGGTTTTTTGTCTTTTCGACAAATTTTCCGGTCGTTCTGCTGCCAAACCCACTGATTTGAAACAGAAATATTTATGAAGAGGTCACTCTGATACTCAGAGTATTTTTGTTCTCTCAATAGGGCCCAGCTGCAGGTCTTTGAAGAGTTTCATTCATGGAGGGAGGTGGGTCTCTGGGGAAGGTCTCTGGGCTGTTTGTGGGGCTGAGCACAAAGGAGATACAACCTTATGGTGCTGATGAGCTCCAGAACTAACTGAGGTTTTCTTGACCTGAATCATTCCTGAAAGCACAGAGGAGGTGGAAACGTGCAGAATGAAATCTGGAGATGACAAGAGTTAGCCTGGAAAAGATGTGGGTGGGAAACGAGAAGAAAGCAGTCCTGGAATTGGTGACCAGCATGGAGGTGGACCATGAAATCTGCTGTAGAGCAGTGAGGTCAGACAAGTACTGGGATGGTCCAAACCAGGTGAGTTCAGGAGGATGGTTGGAGACCAAGGTAGAAAAAGGGCAGAACATTAAACTGACCTTTATCCGTAATGAGATTCACTTCTCTGAAAACACAATAAATATGTTCAGGAAAAATAAGCCAAGACCACACACACACACAGAGCATTGGACATGTTCCTTGGACATGTTTCTTGTGTTCCTCGGGAGTGTCCGCTGTCCGGTCACTGTTCCCTCCGTGGTCTCACAGTACCATGTCCCAGGGCAAGATCTTGTTTGTAATCTGTGTCTCCCTATATGGGATTCCAATCAAAACTTTAATGGTACAGGGCAGTGAGTAGCATTTAATGACCTTCAGTGCTATCACTTGAGTCTTTTGGGCATTGACATTGATTTTCCTTATCTTGGCATGTGAAGACAGGAGTCTCACTCCCTCCTTTGAAGTGTTTGCTGGTACATACAGGATAAGCAGGCAGCAGCTTTTCAGGCATCGTGGGCTTGGGCAACCCCAGATTCGTTCCTAAATTTAACATCATTAATTGCAAAAATCGAGGAAAAAAATGAGGCCATTTGGATATCTTTGTATTTTACTCAAGAGGTGTATATTTATTATTTATTATATTCAGTTGATAATTTGAATATTAATGTACTTATTTTATTATTTATATTTATTTTATTATTTATTATTATTTATCCGAAGTTTGTATACAATGCCCAAATCTTTGTGCAGATGCTTCTTTTCCAGGACTTAAAGACAGGATGCAGAATTCCTGACTGATCAGATCCATAAGAATTTGCATCTTTGATAATAGATAAAAGCAGAATAGAGAAAATATTTCACAGGTTGTATGACAAGGAGTAAGTCTTAGTCCTGAGTTGTGCTCTTCCCTAAATGCATCAATTTGTTCTTAATAGGTCTTAAAAGCAGCGGCATCGGGGCCATTCGATGCGAATTGGGGGGTTTATTGTGTTTATTGCAGCTCTCATCCCTTTTTTTAATCTCTCCCTCCCATCATACAGACGCTTCATTTATAAGAAGCTAAATTAAACTATGTCAGGATGTGCTTCTCCATGAATTTTAAACCTAAAAATCTGCTTTGTTCATTGATTCAGTTGTGGGGAAGAAATTCAACAGAGCCACCCGGCTATTTGAACTCTTTATTTGCCACATTTACAATATTAATAACATTGTTTCTAGAAGTTGTCACATCAAGTAAAAGATCTTCATTCCAGGCTGTCTTTTGGGGCCAAATCGAGACTGGATGCATGCATTTAATAAATTGTAGTCTCAAGTAGTCATTTTGGTAAATAATTAGGTTCGGTGGAAGAATAAGTTAGCATATTGTATGTATCTAATGTTGCAAATGTACACACAGCAAACTTTGCCATTAATCAACAGTCAAGCACTGTAAGTTGGGTCTCATACATAATGAATTGTTCTTAAACCTCCTGGGCTTCATTGATAGAAAAATAAGAGAAAACACAAGTGTAGTAAGCTTTGGAATAAAATTTAACGAGATTGCTCTGCATCCCGTAATCGTTTCGGAATCATTAGAGACCAGATAATTCAGCTGCAGTTTTGGGGTGGCCTTTAGCCTTCATCTATCAAAGAAAGGCTATTTAAATGACATTTAGGTGTGGATAAAATACATTTTCAGTTAATTTCACAATAAAGGCTTCAGTAAAAACACCAGCTAACTCTGTGTTTATTGTGGAACAAATAATGCCACGTCACTGAGTCTCATTTTAATGTTAATTTTGGTTTCCTAATCATTACTGATTCTTCCATTTGAAGAGTAACACACCAGCTATTTCTCTAAGAGAAAAATTATTTGCTAAGACAAGCACAGATGTATGTGATTATAAGAAAAAGACAGTGCAACTTTTTATACAGGCCCTACTTTGGGTGAATTCACATGTCTGAGAGTTGTGTGGAGAACTGTCGTCAGTCATTTGCTGATCAAACAAAAATTGCCATTTAAAAATAATACTCTTTTAAATTATACTTGCTGCTCACGCCTGTTTATGACAAGAGTTACTACTCAGGTCCTAGAGGATCAACAGTGAGTTCTCCTGCAAATGTAAAAGTTTACTCTGATTTAAAAGCTCTATTTCTGTAGTAATTATATTATTAACAAAAATTGCAGAAATTGCTCCAAAAAATAAAAAATTACAGAATTGAAAAATTTAAAAATTACCAAAAAAAAATTCATAATTTAATCTGAGTCTGCCCACATGTAACAGTGACCTGGAGGTGACTGCAGGATAGGAGAAACTCAGATTTTTTATTTGTGAGTTGAACTTTTTTGGTTCATTTCTTAACCAGTTTGAAATAAAGCGACTTTTCAGTACCTCAGTTATAAATCTCTTCTTCGGCAAACCCCTGGAAGTGAGGTAGTTTTCCAGGGATAAAACCCTCAGATGTGTGTGGCTCCAGGCAGTGGAACTGAGCTTGGGATGTTGTGTTCAACCAATCGATTATATTTAATATACACAAATATTTTATAAATATACAGATACTTTATAAGTCTGTTATGGGAGCTAATACAACATCCTCATGATATTTTTTCTAAGGAAACTGCCAGCTCTTGGCTTCACCCCAAAGAACGTGCCAGCAGAGCCATTGTGATATTTTCTCTTCCTTTCAACGCAGCTCAAGGTCTGTCTTGTTTCTGTTAAGGTTTATTAAGGACTGAGGCAAAAAGTAGCTGAGAAATAAATAATTGGAATCCTACCCCTTTAAAACATGGCTTCTCCCAGCATTTCTCTGATTTTCATCATGGTTAAACTATTTGGGATGATCCTGAAACCAATCTGCTGCTTACATGTTTATTTTGGAAGCGCGGTAGAAACTTCCAGTTCTTGGCAAGTGGTTTGGAAGGAGCCCGTTAAACTGAAACAGGTGGTGTTTCTGCTTTTCTCCCGCTCTGCTAAAACCATCTTTTCCTTCATTTCATCCCATGCAAACATGAGAAGTCACAGAAGAAACACGGCTGGGATGGAGCCTTGGGAAGACACCTCTCAGCTGCACGAGCACAGGAGCCAACTGGCTTCCCTGGTGTGTTCAGGCTTTGCAAAGGGCTGTAATGGAAAGAGAGGCATGGGATTGCAATAGGAATGGCATGGAATAGCTGTTGGGTGGGAAAACTGGAGCAGCAGGGCTGCTCCTGGGCTGTGGTGGATTCCCATGTCAGGAATGATCATACTCTTGCACTTCACCACCACAGGCTGGAGATCTGATCAGCAACAGTGGTTCCCTGGCCTGGAAAAAAAGCCTCTTGCAAGTGTACACACAGAGACACCCACCTTTAAAAAATACATATGTATTTTAGGTGTCTTTTTATAGCTTAAAACAAGCTTTTTTTTTTCTGTTGGAGGAATTTGGAGTTTTAATTAAAGCATCACACTGTAAAGCTGTGAAGGTGAGTCGGTCATGAGCAGCTGAACATCCATTTAACCAATTTATTTGCATTAACCAAAAAGTTAAGACAGACATGTAACTCACTGCTGACATGTTAGAGGCTGCCATGTTAATGCAAACAAAAGAATTCTGTGTTAAATAAAATAAAATAAAGTAAAAAATGTAAAATAAAATAGAAAACAGTGCAATAAAATAAAATAATAACATAATTAAATAAAATACATACAAACTAAAACCTTACAGCAGGGATTACTTGTTGACCAGGTGAAAATACAAAAACCTTCTCTTTGAATTTTTTGAGAGGTCAGGCAGCACCCAACACAATTCACTAATGAAAACAAGTGCAGTGACAGTCTCTGATGAAAGTGGAAGTGATTTAAATAAGATTGGTGCATTTTAAATAAATCCTTCCCATTCTTTATGTATGGAATCATTCTAGCCCCATTTGAGAAAAAGGTGTTGGTTCTTAAGGAAAGAAAATTATATTCTTTGGGACAAAAGTAAAGCAGGTGGATTTTTTTGTATATTCTGTTTTTCGTTCTTTTTCTTTTTAGATGAATATGCTGATTTTATTTTCCTGTATAAAATTATATCTTGTTGACGGTTTAAGACTTGAGCTTCCTGTAGGTAAAATATAATGAGTAGCCACTTTGGCTTCCACCCTGTGTGTTGGTGCCTCTGTGACCAAGAACAGGTCCTTTCTTTGGGCATCACCAAGGGCAGGACATTAAGAAGGGCTCCTTTTTCTTATTCATTGCTAAAATTTAGGCACAAGTAGTTAATATGACTCCTAGATGGGTATTTTTCCCTAATTTTGAACTTTTTCCTGACCATCTTGACAGTAGAGATTCTTGAAAATCCATGGATGGAGTAGAGTGTTCAGAAACCTTCCAAGAAGTCTAATATTGAGCAGAGGAATTTCCTACAAGGGGGAAATTTCCCATTATGTAACTCATCTGCTCCCTTTTCCTGTTTTGAGGCCACTTTGACGTTGCTTTTCAAACAAATGTGTGGTTTAGTTGGACCAAGAAACGGCTTTGAAGCCTGAGAAAATCCTTTAAAAGGCAGCTGGTGTTTTCAGTTGGATTTTTAATGCCTTTTGTGGGAGTCCTGCTATTCAGGTTTGGAATGGGAAAGGGGAGGAGGGAAGGACAGGAGTTGGAGGAGGGGCAGGAGTGGGAGGAGGGCCAGCAGAAGACACCCATGCATAAGCTATGTTGGTTCTTTTTCTTTATTAATGCTGTCAAATTCCCAGGAATAGCTGTTACCATCTCTAGCCAAGCAAAATTAATATGAGGGGGTTTTATTTTTTTTTAACTCCCTGCCAATTTGAAGCTCTTGGTGTGTATGTTGGCAAGTGGAATTTGTATCCTACAGGAAAAGGAGTCAGTGCATTCTTGGAAGGAAATTCATTTTCGCTGTGCAAAGGGTTCGCTTTCTTGGCTGAGGTGGAGGTGGCCATGGAGCTGGCAGGTGTTGGGAAAGTGTCTGGTGTTGAACTGCTGGGAGAATGGTCCCACCAGAAACATCTGGAGATGTTCAGCAGTGATAGGGCACTGGTCTTAAAACCAGTAATTAAAAAAAAAAAAAAAAAAATTTTATCCAAACAGCACTTCTACAGGGAACACCCAATAGAAGTGAGGAATGTGTGTGTGATGGTTTGAGTTGGAAGGGATATTAAAGCTCATCCAATCCCACCCCTTGCCATGGGCAGGGACACCTTCCACTGGACCAGGTTGCTCCAAGCCCCGTCCAGCCTGGCCTGGAACACTTCCAGGGATGGGGCAGCCACAGCTTCTCTTAGCAACCTGTGCCAGGGCTTCCCCACCCTCCCAGCCAAAAATTCCTTCCCAGTATCCCATCTAACCCTGCCCTCTGGCAGTGGGAAGTCATTCCCTCTTGTCCTATTGCTCCAAGCCCTTGTCCCAAGTCCCTCTCCAGCTCTCTGGGTACTTTTAGGCACTGGAAGGGGCTCCCAGAGTCTCCCCAGAGCTGCTCCCCTCCTGATTTGGGGGTGAATGATGATATTTTGGACTTGTTGGGTTGGTCCCTGTCTGGCAGCTCCTGGGGCTGCTGCTCACAGAGCTCCAAGGAGATGGAGTCGTTCAGTTTTATGATGACATTATAGTCCAAATCATTTCCAGACTCCTGAGAATGTGAAACAAGATGATGTGAAAAACATAAGGCGACTGTAGTTTTGAGCGCTTTCCATGCTCTTCTGGATAAATGGAGCAGAAAAGTCTCCCAACTTCTCGTGGAGGTTTCAGAGGTGTTATCATTATATTCTGTCATTATTATTTTGTCGTAGCTCCAGCAATCCATGGTAAAACGGAGCCATATTTTGCTGTGTTGTATCTGCGTGGAATAACGGATTATCCCTTGTGCTGGAAGCTTGGTTTGAGTCCATATTGGGGGGTTTCATGTAAAAAAATTTATGCTTGGATGCTTGGATTCTCATACCTTTTTTTTTTTTTTTAGGAGAAAGATTATTAATTAGAAAAATAGCATAAGCTTTAGACATCAGCTTTATAAAGCAATTTGGTCCTACTTCACACACAAAAAGAAAAATCAAAAGCATTAATTTGATAAATAAATGGAAAAGGAGAAATAAAATTGCACTTAATTCCCAACAAACTGGATCCCAATCTGAATCTTCTGTGTTGTTTTGCCTCTGCTCCAAACCACGGATTCTGGTGTGACCGGAGTGTTTTAATTGTCCATCTCTGTGTCCCTCCTGTTCTCTGCCACTTCCTCATCAGTAATTACGTGGTTAACAATTAATCAGAAAGTGAGTTGGGGCTGGGGGACATGGCAGGGCCGTTTGATCAGGCACCAGGCAAGTGAGGGCTTCGCTTCTGAGAGCGGCCCTGACCCGGCTCCTGCCAGCACATCATTTATCCTGTCCGGAGGCAGCGCCGGGGCTGCCACTGATCCCGCCGACATCCTGTCGCTCCGGCTCCACGGGCTGTTGTGCATCAGGAGTGGGAAGACACTCAGTCTCTTCGCAGAGGTGCCTTGTGGCAGAGGTGCCTTGTGGCAAAGGCAGAGCCGGTGCCTTTGATGCCATTACTGGAACATCACTGGTTTCATTTGCTTTGGCTTTTTGCTCGGAGAGATCTCACAAAATACTGTCACTCCCTCGCAGTGTGCTGGGAATTGGGTGTGGTTTGCTCTTTCCCCACAACTGGGTGGCACAATTCCTCTGCTTTTCCGTTGTCTCAGGTTCACATGTATTTCGATGTTTCTACAGTTTTCTCCCCTTCCTCCTGCTTTGTGACACATCTAGCCTCTCGTCAGAAGGCTCTGCTGTTGAGGAACTTCTGGCTCCGCCTGGGAAAAATAGCTGCAATAATCAGAAAACCTTTGGATGGCTCATCAGTGGTGCTGAAGGTTCTGGATATGAGGAGATTATTGACAGGGATTGCTGTTTTGGCCATCACCCTTGGTGTTGTCTCCATCACTTCTCAGGGGTGCATTACTAGTGGGCTGTTTGTTTGTTGGTACCCTAAAATCCTGCAGTTTGGAGAGATCCCCACCACGTCACAGCCTTGGAAGCACCAGGAGAGCATCACCACCCCTTTCCCAGCACTACTCTGCATCCCTGAAAATGTGCAGGTTGGGAAACACAGCTGGATATGTGCAAATCCAGTATTCGCATTTTCATCGCTCTCATACACACGTTTCTCCTCCAAAGGAGAAGCAAAAAAGGAGCAAGGGAAGAAGCACATTTTTATTTACAGGTGCTTTCTGTTTGCTCGCTTTTCTCTTCAGACCCTGCAAGCAGGAGCTGCCATTGAAAATCAAATGAATTCTCAATTGCTTCCTTCCAATTCAATCAGGGGAGGAAAGCAGAGACCTGCCACGTTGCTGGAAGGAAGCGGAGCAGAGGAAGGCACGGGAGCGGCAGAAAGCTGCTTCCTTTCCTCCTTTCCCCAGGGACTGTCCCTGGGGAGAAAGGACTGTGCCCTTGGGGGACATGGAGGAGGAACCTCCACGGAAGCACAAGGATGTGTCATCCACTGTGGGTTTGGGTCTTGCTCTCTGACATTTCCTATTCACACACAGCATTTTCTTCATGCCGATCTTCCATGGATTTTTTTACAGCTGCACCTAACATTGTGTCATTGTTGCATTTCTAGAGATGATGAGTGTGCATTTTTGTTGCTATGAGGAATCCTGTCACCTTTATCTGAACAGAAAATAGCTGGAGTCTAACTCCAGATTAAATGTTTTGAGGATTTTATTCTGCTGATATACAGAATGTGAACATTCAGTTTTTTCACAGAATCCCGGAACAGTTTGGGTTGGAAGGGACCTTCAAGACTGTCTCAATCCACCCCCTTGCCGTGGGTAGGGACACCTTCCACTAGACCAGCTTGCAATTTTTATCATTGTAATTTTTCATTTCTGTCTCTCCCATCAGGGCAGAGGCCTCGGCTGCCTGTGAAGTGTGTGAGGGAGCGGAGGAGATGCCGGAGCCACTGGAACAGTGCACGGCCTGGCTGAGAGCTTATTTCTGTGAACCAGCCACCCTGGCAAACCTTCCCGTGCCAGCCTTCCACCACCCACTGCTCCAGCAAGGTCAGTGCCACGGGACACTCATCCCCTCCCTGCTCCCATCATCCAGGGGTGCTGTCTCCCATCTCCCTCATTCTTGGTCAGCAGGAATAAAAATGATGTGGTTCAGCTGTCGACGTGTACTGCCTGAAAGGTTGGAATAAGAACACATCTGAAGGGTTGTGAGCTTCTCAGTGACAGGGTTGTTCACTTAAAGTAGCTTTTGATCAGCAGAAGAGGGGTTGAGGCTTTGACATTGCTCTCTGCAACTCCCTGACAGGAGGGTGGAGCTGGGTGGGGATTGGGCTCTGCTCCCAGGGAACGAGTGCCAGGAGAAATTTAGGTTGAATATTTGGGAAAATTCCTTCGTGGAAAAGTTTGTCCAGCCCTGGCACAGCTGCCCAGGGCAGTGGTGGAGTCACCATCCATGGAGGGATTTAAAAGCCATGTGGATGTGGCACTTGGGGACATGGTTTAGTGATGATCTTGGCAGTGCTGGTGCATGGTTGGACTTGATAGTCTAAGAGGGCTTTTCCAACCCAAACAATTCTGTGATTCTATGGTTCTGTGTTCATGTCAATAAACATGGGCCTTAGAAGCAGTCAGTGATAAGTTGCATAAGGTAGCTGTGGTTTTATTCCTCAAAGTTATTGTAAACAATGTGTTGGTATTTTTTTAACAAAACAATTTTTACCAAGAAGTTGTTCTATTTATGTATTTAGATAAAAACGGGACCTGAGAAAAAAAATCCTCCTTACCATCCCCCATTTACTGTCTATGTTCCCCAAGACCTCATAACAGAAATCAATCACTTGATTATTAGTAATAATTATCTCAGAAGTCTGATTTTTGCAGTGTCTTTTTGTCTGCCCATGAATGTCATCATTTCCCAGTGAATAAGGGATTCTCACTTTTCATGAGCTTTGCACAGCACCTTTGTTTTCATGAGGATCTTCTGTACTTTCTCTTCCATGGTATGAAAACTCCTCTGTGTGAGGAATTTTCCAAATTCCAGGATGGTACTGACGAATTTTTTGTTAGCTGGGATGAAATAAAGTGCCATATTGTGAAAACTTTAGCATTGGGGTGAATGTGAAAACGGACAAAGCCGGGTGGGAAATAGTTACTGCTGCTTCTCCTTGCATCTCCGAACATCAGGGGAATTCTGCTTCCCAGATTATCCACCAGAAGATTATAAAACATTTAAAGTAAAGCTTTTACTTTCATTAATTTTCCTAAATGGGCTAACTGAATTCTTTTTAGCTTGGTGAATGAAATTCCTTGGTCTAAGCGCTGCTGTTGATGTTTTAGCTGCTGGTTTGGGGTTTAGCCCTGAGAGGTTTGACTTGACTTTGTAGGAGACTTTGGTCCATCCCAACAACCTTCCTGTGCAGGCAACACTGGAAAAATAAGTATCATTGTTAATAAGAAGCTTCTAGAGGGAAAGAAATCCTCACTCTTGAATTCTGGGGGGTGGAGGGAAAGTTCTTCATCACTACCCAAAAACACAACACAGCCAAAAGCTGCAGCAGGATTGGGATGGAATGTGAATGGTGGCCATGAGCATCAGCAGCAGGTCTCTGCAGCTCCTGTGGCTTTGTGAGGGATGAGACTGGTTGTCCCACTGTCCAGGCTGGTCTTCATGAGGTTTGACCACCTGCAGCACAATTTGGGTGCTGGGGAGGGGCTGGAGGGCAATTTTCTCATTTTAACATGTGCAGGTTCAGGTTTTTTTAATTTAGTTCAGTTATTTGTTCTTGGACTGGGACCAGGTGTGTGTGTTTTATTGGGGGAAGGCACGGACGTAATGGAAACACTAATGAAGAATTAATTGGCTCAAATCACAACGATGTGAGAGCATTTCTGTTCTTCTCTTGTTTTCTCCTAGTAATGCTTTCATGAAATAGAAAAAAAAAACTATATTGGAAGGAATGTGGAAATAGATGTCAAAAATTTGTAAAAACTAGTTTTAAAAGTTATTTAGGAGAAAGGTAAGGTAAAAATCTAATTATGATGGGTTGCATTTCAGTTTATCTGTACGTCAGAATTACAGTTCTGCTAAATTAGGAATTTGGTATTTATTTACTTTTTCACATTTACATTTGAAAGTGCCTACTCATTTCTCCAGGCACTTAAAAATGCAGAATAAACATAAGTGAGATCATGAGGATCCAAAGCCAAGAAGGCTTTTTCTCATCCTATTGCTTTTCTTACATCTCCGTTCATCAGCTGCTCTTCAGTGACTCATGGGGCCCTGAGCAACCTGGGATAGTGGAAGGTGTCCCTGCCCATGGCAGGGGCTGGAACTGGATGAGCTTTAAGGTCCCTTCCAACCCAAACCAGTCTGGGCTTATGGCCTTCTGTGATCATTGAAACCTTTGACCCTTCTTTTCCCCCCTTTCCCTGTAAATATAATCATTTACAGTGTGGTTCTTTGATATTTGGTGATTTCAGTTCCATCCTAAAGTGATCAGCACTGACTGATTTCTTTCTAATCAGTGCTTATATCGAATTTTATTTTATTTTTCTGTACTAACATCACCCAAGGACAGCAAGGTTTTGCTCACATCAAACACACTAGAGAGGTTCCCCATTTAACAAAAAAAGTGTGAAGTGCTTTGTGATGAAGCATTTCTCAATTCATGGTCAGTTCTCTGCAGCTGCTTTTAGGTTGATTTTTTTTTAGCTGTTAGGACATAGTTTCTTGTGGATAGAAAAGTCATGACAGTCACCTCTAAGATAGCAAGAGCAGAGAGATCAACGAATTCAGAAATTAGAGTTACTCTGCTTTATATTTGCTCTGTTAAAAAATTCTATAAAAATTCTATATTTGCTGTTTCAGTGGCTCATTCTATGTCTTACATTTTTCTAAAGTGCCTTTAATTTTCTAATTTGCTGTTAAAA
The DNA here is from genome assembly GCF_036250125.1 of Pseudopipra pipra. Lineage (NCBI taxonomy): Eukaryota > Metazoa > Chordata > Aves > Passeriformes > Pipridae > Pseudopipra > Pseudopipra pipra. The sequence continues at coordinate 31,694,423 of NC_087556.1, read as the reverse complement.
GGTGAAAACATGCTTAAAAGTACTCCAACCATCAACCCAGCACCACCACCATGTTCACCACTAACCCGTGTCCACATGGGTTTTGAACACTTCTTGGAATGGTGACTCCACCAGTGCCCTGGGCAGCTGGGTCAGGGCTGGACAACCTTTTCCATGAAGGAATTTTCCTTAATCTCCAATCTAAAGCTCCCCTGGCACAACTTGAGGCCATTTCCTCTTGTCTTGTCCTTTGTTCCCTGAGAGCAGAGCCCGACCCCCACCTGGCTCCACCCTCCTGTCAGGGAGTTGGAGAGAGCAAGAAGTTTGAAGTTGATTTCCCAACACCTCCAGAAGTTCTCACCTTACTGGTTGTCCATTTTTGTCTATGCAGCCAATATATTTATTTTTTAAATGTAATTGAAAATCTGGAATTTTCAACAACCTGTGTCATGACCAGTGCTCAATCTGGAATTTCATTAAGTAAAGAAAAATAAGGTTTTCCTACTTCTCTGATGGGGACACCTCAGAAAAAAACCCCAAATATTCCTAATGGGAAATGTTTAATTGGTCTTAATGTATCCTGGTCATTATCTCCCTTTTTGTATGAGGAAGAACAATGGATGCTGTGATTGTTTTGAAGCCTGTGCATGGATTGGTTGATTTGTGGGTTGGTGACATGGGGAAGGCAGTGGCGAATTGGCCAGTCCTGAATTCCCTGACATTCCTTTACTGGTGGTTTCCAACGGGGATGGCTGCGGTCGCCGGGAGCGTGGCCACGGCACCGGGGAGCGGGTGTGTGTTTGCAGACCAGATGGCTCATTAGAGCAGCAAGAGCAGAGGAAATTGGAGACACACGAGAGTTTTCCTTCAACCTGTGAGAAGCAGCAGCCCTGGGCTTCTGCTCCTTGTGTGCCGTGCGGTGCTGTGCCACTGTCCTCAAAGGGTGAGCACTATAGCTGTGCTAAGCCATGTTTCTATGTTCCTGTGGGTGGAGTTCCTCCATCAGGTCCTTGTACCAAGGGTCTAGGCCTGAAGTAAAGCTGAGCCTATCCCTCAGACCAGCTCCGTCCCCCTGTTCCTTCAAATGAGCTGAGAATTCCTATGTCAATGTGAGGGAGTAGGGCTTGGCAGGTCTGGAAGTGGCATTAGGGCAGTAATGGTTTTAGACTGAAGGCGAGGCAATTTAGATTGGATATTGGGAAGAAATTCTTCCCTGTGAGGGTGGTGAGACCATGGCACAGGTTTGCCCAGAGAAGCTGTGGCTGCCCCATTCCTGGAAGTGTCCAAGGCCAGATTGGACAGGAGCAACCTGGGCTAGTGGAAGATGTCCCTGCCCATGGCAGGAACATGATGGTCTTTAAGGTCCCTTGTAACCCAAACCATTCCATGATTCTGTGTTCATCTGTGTCATCTTGCAAGCCAAAGGCAGAGAAAAGCTGTGCAAAAAGATCCAGGAGGAGCAGCCTGAGGATGAAGAGCAGAGGGAAGAGCCACATTAGTAGCTGAAATTTCCCGTTCACAATGTACGTTATTCATCCAAGAGGGGATATTGATGAAACATCTCATGCATAATAGGAGCAGACAGTCTTCAAAGAAACTGGGAGCACCTCCATTCTCCCTCCAAAATGACATTCCCAGGCCTGTAATCAATAATTACCCTGTGATTTCCTGGGAGCCTCCTTGTTCAGACACTCAAACAGGAGAGCAGTGTGGTTTGGTGAACTGCCACAGCCCCTTGCAAAGGACAGTGAACACAGTCAAACACCAGTTATGGGCTGAAAATACTCTTCATTTTCTGGTGTCACCTCCACAGAGTTGGACTTGTCCATCACCCCAGTGCTGCTCACCCGTGCTCCCTAGGTTTGCAGGGCTGTGGGATCTATCCCTCTGGAAAACATCCATGGAGAAAATTCTTCCCTAACTGCATCTTGATTACTCTTCACCCTTCCTGGAGGAGTACACAGTAGCACCTTTCTTTTACTGGCTTTGCATATTCTAAACTATTAAAAAAAAAAAACCAATGCCTGCAGCAAATTAAGAAAGAAAAGGAGATTTTTTTTGTGTGTTTTCTGACTGTAACTCAGCAAAGGCCAAAGTATCTTTTTATTCTTTTTTTGTTATTGGAATGCTCAAATCACAGGATTGTGGGGCTGGTAATTTGTGTACTTCTAAAATGACAAATGGAACAGACACTGAATGCTTATGTTTAAAAAGTTTATTGTTTTAAATGCTTATGTTTTAAAAGATTTTAATGGCTATTCACCCTAATTACAGTGTGCTCTGTATCCTGAGAGTAAATTTTTCTCATATACAATTTAGCCAAAGAGCTTTTCTATATATGAAAATTGCTTAAATAAGAAAAGCATTTACATTATTCAAATGAATACAGATCTCCTTTCCTCTGCTTTAAATTAGAGTTTAAAAAAAAAAAATAAAAATCATTGACTTTGTTGAGATATTGTCAAGTAAGGCTGGAAAGTTTGAAGCCTCAGGTGCCAGTTTATGGATAATAGTGTAAGAACTCTGTGCTCATGTTCAGTGGGAAAGAAATGGCTGGTAAAATGTCATTCTTTAGAAGACAAGAATGAAGAAGCAGAGGGGGGAAGGTCCGAGGCTCGAAGGGGAGAAGATATGAAAAAAACCTGATCAGAAAAGTAGGAGTAGTTGGAGAGTGCTCAGGGATTTCAGATGTCAACCATCCCCAATAGGAAAATCATCAAACTGAGCCCACAGAGAGACCAGGAACCAACCTGTCCCTGTATCATCTCTCCATAGTTCCATCATTTCCAGTAAAAATGAAAAATTCAATCAATTCAGCTGGGAAAATGGGAATCCACCAGGTTGTATAAACTGCCAGAGGACAAGGTTAGATGGGATATTGGGAAGGAATTCTTGGCTGGGAGGGTGGTGAGGCCCTGGCACAGGTTGCCCAGAGAAGCTGTGGCTGCCCCATCCCTGGAAGTGTCCAAGGCCAGGTTGCATGGGGCTTGGAGCAACCTGGGATAGAGGAAGGTGTCCCTTCTCATGGCAGAGCGTGGAATGAGATGGGCTTTAAGGTCCCTTCCATCCCAAACCATTCTGGGATTCTATGACTCTATATTTATATTTTTTATATTTATGTTGTTCTTAAGCTGCATTGTTGAGTCACCTGCTGAGGAGGAGGCAAGACTTGCCTTTCCCTGCACAGATCCAAAATGTCATTTTTACCATTGATTTATGCTGCAATTTGTGAAATTCTCTTAGTTTTGTAGTAGAGATCCAATTCAGTAAAGAAAAAAAGAGTTGAGAAATGTTCCTGACTTTCCCTTTCTCAACCCTGCAGCTTCATCAGACATGCAAATACATTTCCATTTAGGCTTTTATAAAACGTTAAATATGAAATAATCTGCTCAAAAAGGTTCGTACTTCACATATCTGGACATGGCAGATTCAAGTGCAAAGAGATGACAAGCTTTCATATTTCTGTCTGCCAACTCAAAATTCAAATTCCAGAGACTGGCATCTTCTTTTATTAGCATTTCATGTGAGAAGAGTTTTGATAAGGAGAAAGTCACTGTTTTGCAAGATATTTAATGGATTTTTACAATCCAATACTTTCCTACAGTTTTCTGCAAACAGAAATCAATCTTCCCCAACCTTCAGAAATGGAAACAACAAAACCCCAGACTAGCCCAGTTACTTTTGTATCTCATATTCTTTTTCCAGCTCAGTTGGCCCATTGCTTTCTATCAACTATATGTTTTTTAAAACAAAAACTAAACAAAAAATCAATACAGATGCATTCAGAACAAAAATATTTACAAAATTCCTGACCCAATTCCTGTTGAATTCAGAGCAAAATTCCCATAATTTTTAGTGGAAGCTTGTGTGGTTTTAAGTGTATCTTTTAATTAGAGTTCACTGTTCATAGGATAAATTTTCTGCCAAATATGAGCCATTTAGGACAATTCAGACCCTCTTAGGTGCAAATGTTCTGATTGCAGATGTTCATGGGCTTTTGGTGGAGCCTTGTAGGGTAACTATCACCTGAAGTGTGACCTTAAAAGAGAAATAAGGGTGGGGAGATCCATGTGTCTGTCCTGCCATGGTGAAGGCAGTGAAAGGATCACTTATTTTAAAAAATTCATTTTTAAATTAATTATTTTCAGTCGGATAATCCTTTCTTGATGTTAATTACAGGTTGACCAAAGTTAGAATAAAAAACGTTATCTAAACAGAGCTTTTCAGGTAAGAGTGGAATGTTCATCTGTAAAATGCAACATTTTTACTTGTTCCCGGAGAATTTGGGGATATTGGAGCAAGCCATGGTGACTCTGAAATAGCTGCAGAGATGTGGATATTGAAATTATTCCAAAATCAGGCTTTTGTTTAGAAAGGAAGGGTTTATGTTTTGATGCTGGGATATTGGGAAGAAATTCTTTCCTATGAGAGTGGTGAGGGACTGGAATGGATTTCCCAGAGAAGCTGTGGCTGCCCCATCCCTGGAAGTGTCCAAGGCCAGGTTGGATGGGGCTTGGAGCAACCTGGGCCAGTGGAAGGTGTCCCTGCCCATGGCAGGGGGTGGAAGGAGATGACCTTTAACCCAAACCGTTCTGGGATTCCATGGCAGAGACAAGGTGATCCTTTAGGTCCCTTCCAACCCAAACCATTCCATGATTCTTTGATCTATATCTTTACATGTATCTGCAGTGGGACCAGTTTCACTGCAGATCATGTGCACGTGATGCTTCTTTATAAAGTGAATTTGTCCAAAATAAGGTCCTTTTTCTCCCCCTGAAATACAAGGAATCAGTTGACCCTGAGCTAAGAAACATTTTGACCAACACAGTAACTTTTGACATTGCTGCTTATATGTGAGATTTAGATGAAAAGGTAAGAATTGAAGGTGGAAAAAACCCACCAGTGTAGGAAAATTACTTTTGGTATCCAGAGTCGTGTGTTCATCATCTTCACCCAGACCTCACAACCTGCTCTCATTGCAGACCTGTGAGGAATAAGTTTAATTTAATTCATTTTTCCTTTGATTTGTTGGCTTGCTTGCCACACATGCAGCCCCACGTAACCTTTGCACCCCTCCTTAATAAAACCTCATGCAATCAAGATAAAAGGAAAGGGTTTTATAAATACAGTCTCCCACACCCATTTTATTAATGAACTTTCAGGCAAGTTTCCTTAAAACCCCTTATTGATGGGAAATATCATCAATACTCATACATTTAACCTGTTTAGTGTTTCAGATATGCTTAATGGGACTGTTACTATGGTGAGCACCTTGTTTCTAAGTAATGTTGTTAATTTTTTTTCAGAAAATAACAATATAGTGGCATTTCCAACAGCCTTTATGTTAAGGACACATAGATAAATTCCTCTGAGGGGAAGAAAATTCATAATATAGATATTTTGCTGCTGCTTGACCTAAGGATGCCCCTTTCTGACCCATTTGCAAGATGTTTTGCCACATGTCCTGACCAGTTTATTTACTGGGAAAAACAAGGACTTGCTTAAGTGTAAAAACACACTTTTCACTAGAAATTTGCATCCTGAACTCTTCTCTGAATAAAATATGCAAGAACAACATAAATGGCACACTTCTTTTTTCCCTTTCTTTCTTTTTTCCCCATGAATTGGGCCTTTGATGTTCAAGAGGAGCCAGTATTAAAGGACATCCCTAGAAGGCTGTAGAAATTGTCCCTATTTATGACAAATGTAAAATAGTACAAATCGAGCTGAATGTGATGGTGTCATTAGTTTGGGAATCGCATCCTTGAAAATAACTGTGGAGGAGCCAAATCGGTTTAAAAGAAGATAACAAAATGGTTTAAGCTACTTAGGTTGAATGCCAATTATATTTTAATATTCAACTGAGCATATTTTACTAAGAAAAAAGGCAGCGTCGACGCATGCATAACTCATTGGCAGCGTCGACCAGCTGTGCCACTCTTCTCTTCGAATCACTTTGTGCATTTTAGTAGCATGGTAATTTAGTAGAGAACTACCTGAGTGATGGCATTTTCAATGAGCAGGTAATCTACAGAGAATTTTTATATGGTTATGAGTTCTGTGCTTCAGCCTGGCAACACAAAAATACATCAAGACCAATTACGGTATCAACTTTCAGCGTGATACCCTTGCCACGCAAGTGCATGTATTTCTGCCCCAGGCATTTCAAATTGCATCTAATTTGAAATCTTTGGGGTTTTAATTAAATTTCAGAATATATGGAATTCTTCATTAGTACCTGCTCTGAATAGCAGATTATACTTCTCTCAGTCTCTCGTTAAAGAAGTAGGCTGTGGTAAATAGCATGTTCAAGAACTGATCATTTGTGGTGCCTGGATATTGGGAACAGAAATAGTGGAATGCAAAATAATATCAAAAAGATTATTAGTCCAGTGAGGGACTCTTGATTTGTATTTTAATGGAATTTTACATTTCTCTTAATGATTTGCAAATTGTCCTCTGATTATAAGATGCATTAAGCTTTTCATTTTAATGGAGAGACACAGCCATTAGCAGGAATTTTTTTCTGTCTTCTTTTTAGAGTGCTTCCCTGCAGCAGATAAATATTGAAACCATTAACACCTTTTGATGTACTTCATAGTGCTGCAGCTTGGACCAATACATGAATGAATATGGCCCTTTTATATTTTAGCACTTTGCTGAAAGCTCCTGGTTGTCGTTCCGTAGGTGAACAATGACCGGAGCCGTACGTTTCCATATGTTGATTTCCTTATAATTAATGTTCCAAATGTTTCGGGGAACATCATTCATATTTAATGCCAAAAGAAATAGTAAAGCCAACAAAAGTCAAGATCTGAAATGCAGATGGAGGGTGCTGTGACCTTAGCTCTGACCATCCTTCCAGGGAGGAGGGTTTGTTAAGGATTCGCACACGGCTTCGCATGGGCCAGAACACAACGATCTCCTTTGTTGCAGACACCAGGATACACGGACACTCTTCATTTGTCAATCTGAAAGTCAAATTTCCTCCTTGCTTTCAGCTTAACGTGAACCCTTAATGTTGTATAAACATGTTGTGCCTGTGCTGACTTCATTGGGTTTGGCAGGAGGGCACGGGATGAGGAACAGCCTCTTTTTTGTGGCAGCTTGCGAAGCATGAGAAGGATTTTCCTGATACTGCAGAATTTCTTAAAAAAGTATGGCTGTTAGATAAGGTAAATCACAGAATCACTGAATATTCTGAGTTGGAAGGGACCCACAAGGATCATCAAATGTGTGATTATTAACCTTCTCAACTTATTAAAATCCCTGTAATGTTCTTTAGATGCTTTGGAAAATCAAATAATTCTTTAAGAGGTGCAGGACAGGGGTGTTTCCCCAGCCCCAGCTGCTTCTCACACCCCAAATAACCCAAATTTCTGTCTGTGCTTTTGAAGACTCTCCTCTCCTGGCAGGTTACCTGTGAGAACTTCCTCCAAACTGATTTTAGGGCTGCCTGTTAATTGAGCAACCTCTAATCTCTGAAATCCCATCAGGGGTCACTGGTAGGACTTCTCCTCTGTTTGCTTCCAGGATGTCTGTTTAAATAATTTGGATCTTGGGAATTCCAGTTGCAGTTCATTTAAGCAGCTCTGTGTGATGGCACCAGTATCATTCAAGAGGCTGAGTGACTTCATGGAGTCGCACTTCACCTCTTCCCAGTTGTTTTGGTAGTTGCTTAAATACTCCTTAAAAAAAAAAAAAAAATAAAGGAAAGAAAAATTAAAAAAAAAAAAATAATAAAAAAAAAAAAAAACCACACTTTGAGATCGAAGCCAGAAGATTCTGGGAATTATTTGCTGCTGCTGCATTCTTGGAAGGATGTTGCATCATCTGTGAATTAGTGTTTGGAAAGTGCTATATGCGCGTTACCTTCATGCATTAAGTAATTGTAATTCAATAGTGAATTAATACAAACAAAAAAAAATAATCAGTGCTTTGACACTGGTTTCATTTGTGTGCAGTAAGCAAATAGTTCCATTTTTTTTGCATTTAAGCAATTTAAAAATATTATTTCGAACGTGCACATTTACGAAGAAACTTAGAGAAAACTAAAGAGTTTGCTGTTCCTATTTTAGCCCAGCGAAGATCTGACACTTTGTTCACGTAGCAAAGCACATTTGCATTGCATGTGTCATATATTAATTTTCTAGGGCAGGTTATCTTTGGCAACAGGATCTTCACAAAGCAACTGGGGGTGCAGATTTCTTGCTCCAGAGGCATTTGGGAGTGGATATTTGGGGCCGTGCTGAAAAATGAAACAGCGAAAACACCTCATTGGTGTAATTCTAAGTGGAATTGCAGAGAAAAAGCAATTATGAGTGAAGCAAGGAAAACTAAAGGAGAGATGCTGGTGCTTCCCAGCCTCCCTCCCCTGCAAGGCCTGGGTCCTCTGCCATCAGCCTTCCCAGAGAACACCAGGATACCTGTGCTGACATAATCCAGTGGTGAACCAGCATGGGGAAAGTGTTGTTTGTGACAGGTTTGAAGGGAGATAATGTTCCCTTTCTCCCAAATAACCTGGCTTGGTGTTGCCCTGTTTCATGGATGGATATAGAATTGGTTTGTGGATGTACTTCTTGGGGAATGCAAGTGATTTCTCCTGGGCTGTGGGGTAGTAGAATGGTTTGGTTTGGAAGAGACCTTAAAGATCCTCTAGTTCCAAATATATATATATATGTATCATTCCAAATATATAGTACATGATGTAGTAGTCTAATAGAGGAAATATATCTGTGCTTGTGAGATAATGTAACAAATTCCAGTTTGCAGAATCAGTTTTACACAAGATGATGTGTCAAAATTGAGGGATTTATTCCCCTTTCATAGAATCACAGACTGATTTGGATGGGAAGGGACCTTAAAGATCATCTCATTTCACCCCCTGCCATGGGCAGGGACACCTTCCACTAGCCCAGGTTGCTCCAAGCCCCATCCAACCTGGCCTGGGACACTTCTAGGGATGGAGCAGCCACAGCTTCTCTGGGCGACCTGTGCCAGGGCCCCACCACCCTCATAGGGAAGAATTCCTTCCTGAAATCCAACCTAACCCTGCTCTCTGTCAGTAGGAAGCCATTGCCCCTTGTCCTGTCTCTCCAGGCCCTTGTCCAAAGCCCCTCTCCAGCTCTCTTGTATTTTTTGTTTCTTTCCTTTCCATCACAGGAGTGTGTTGGAGCCCTGAGATGATGAACAGTAAACTTGTAGGACATATATGTTATTAATTTTAGAGCCCATTTTTCACACTTCCTTCATGGTGGTTCTGGGTTTTGTGTACTTAGAGGAATTCAAGGTCTTTGTTTGGGTTTGTCACTTTATTTCTCCAAAGCTGCCCAATTTATGCTCAGTTTTGTTACCCAGTTTTGCACTCCCAGGTTTAGTTTTACCACTAATGATCCTGAGCAAAGACCTCAAACCAAAGATCGTGATGAGTTGGAAATTTTGATGTTAGTGAGCTTAATTTATAGGGATGAATTGGAGGGTGTACTTTATCACCACGTGTAAGCATTGAATCCTTTCTCTTCACCTTGTATTTTGGGTTCATTAATATCACAATGACACGTGCAGCATATCCATAAATCTTGGGAAGTTTTCTGCAGAACCTCCCTGCCTGTTCCAGTCTAACTATAACCAGATGGTCCTGCCTTCCCATCCAAAATCCCAGTGTAATTAGGAAACTGCATCTCCTCTGATTTATTTAGGAACTCTGGGCAGATTTCTGTGTCTCATTAACAGGACGAGTCAGAAGAGCTGGATTGTAGCAGCACATGGGAGGCTGTGTTTTTCTTGATTTCCAACCATGCAAACTGAGGTAAATTCAGTTTAATTTTTAGGTTTTTTGCTCTGGAGAGGGAGAGGAGTGACCTTCCCAGGCCTGGCATCAGCCAGGCAAAAACAAGAACTCCAAGAAATGGGAAAAAAGAGAGTTGAGGTGTGACCAGAAGTTCCATTCAGTGTGAGCCAGCAGGAATTTCTCAGTTTTAAGTCAGATGATGGCCACTGGTAGCATTTTGTCACACTTGGCCCTTTGGTAGAGGTTTTGTGTGAGAGCAGAGTTCAGTTCTCAAGCTCTTTCTGCAAATTGCAGCTGATGAGGAGAATTTAGAAGCTGTCCAGGTGAAGTTCTTGGTGAGTACCAGCTCTGACAAAGTGAAATGGAGAGAAGTCCCTCATTTATTTCTATCTTGGATGGAAAAATAAAAATTTAATTTTCTGGCCCAGTCACTTAGAAATTGCAGCTGAGCTGGTGCGTGGTGTCTCTGGAAGGACTATTCTGTGTCTGTTCCAGAACAGGAAAGAGTGTTGTAGGGCATGAAACAATGATAAAATATGACAAGTTAAGCTGAGTTTGCAGTGAATGAGGAGCTGGTTGATGTTTCTCAGTTGCCCAGATCTGCAGGTCTCTTGTATTTATGTCTATAGCAGTTCCTGTGTGGGTTAAAAATGTTCATGAAGTCATTAAAGGGTTACTTTTACATACTTTGCACAATCTCCTTCTCCCAAAATTGATGTATTTGAAACAAAGCAAAAATATTTGCTCCTGGAATGAGATTTTTTTGAGTGGCAAGTGTAAGTCTGGATCAGATTCCTGTCCCTGGTCATTCAGCCTGTTAGGATTGTGAAGGTACCAACAGGTCTTTGTTGATGCCTCAGATTTGAGTTGCAAGACGTTGGTGCTGCAGATTTGGGAACCTTGTCTTCCTTAAACTTCCCCGTGCTCCCTGCACTGCCCAGGTAGGAGTTGGATGTCCCTAAACCACAACTGTAAGTGTTTTGCTGATTTTAAGCCACTTGTGTTCATATGGATAATGATTTATGGAAAAGTCTGGATATCCTAGAGCCTGCTAGGAAGACCTTCTCCGTGGGGTGCTGCCAAGAGAATGTGGGCTGAGGTTGGTGCCTCATGTCAGTGCTCAGTTAGAAAGCTAAAAATACATAAAACCTGAATTTTCTATTAAAACAACATATTTCTATTAAATAATTAGTAATTAAATAATTATTAATTTTCACCGTGGTGCT
>NC_087556.1:31638428-31678428 GCF_036250125.1 Pseudopipra pipra | reverse complement strand
TGGCCCCACAACCCCCTCAACAGTCTGAAGGGAACCACGTTTAAAACTGTGTTAAACTGCGGAGCAGGAGCAGCTCCCGTTAATTGGGTTTTAACAGAGCTTACGCTCAGTGTGAGCCAGCCTGAAAGTTATTAAAATATATTATTATATATAAAAATACTAAAAGAAAGCATTTTGATCCATTTTTTTCACTTAAATGATATAGATATACAGCATGTTTGTACATGATAGTCATGTTTCTGTTTTATTATATTACATATTGCAGACATACATGCATAGGCAATACGTAAGAGTGTTTAAAAGTGCTCCCCTAGCCCCCATTTATGGGGAACAGGAAAGGGAACACAAGAACCTCAGGGAGAGCTCAAGGTAACACCTGAGTTTGACTGGTTTCGTGGTTTGACTGGTGTTTCAGACTGGTTTGAGTTGGAGGGACCTTAAGGACAATCCATTCCAACCCCCTGCCATGAGCAGCAACACCTTCCACTAGACCAGGTTGCTCCAAGCCCCATCCAGCCTGGCCTTGGACACTTCCAGAGATGGGAAGTGCCTCATAACAAGAGCAAAATGTTTTAATACCACTTGTTAGTTCAGTCTAGTGTACGGTAGCAGGTTAGTTGACAGGTTTAATATGGTTTTAATGACCTGCTTAATAACAAAAAGAAGGCTCAAAATTGCTAAAAATCAGCTCTCTTGCTTGTATTCACTGTTTACACTGCTGTCAGTTAAAGTTCTTAAATTTGAATATGAATCTGTTCTTCCAAGGCCCAGGAGCCAAACTGAGGTTTCTAGATTAGGTGGAAGCTGCTGCTGCAGTGGGAGCTGCCATTTTGTCGACAGACCGCTGTATTTTTGAACTGTTCTGCTTGATTTATTTTTTTTAAACTAATAGTAATAACAGTGAAAACCAGTAAGTGAAAAAACAAATAGAAAAGTTGTCTGTGCAGTACCCCAGGCAGGCTGTGAAAAAGCTGGCGAGAAGGGGGGAGTGTTTATAACTGTCTTTGCCTTTGCAAAACTCTTGGGGAAAAACAAACAAATAAAAACAGGAAAAAAAAAAAAAAACAAACAAAAAACCAACACAACAAACAAAAACTAACATTCCCAGCAATCAGCATTGAGGGGAAGGAAAAAACTGGTCTGTCTTTAATTCTTCTTGATCAAAGGGATTTAAAAGGATGGAAAATCAGGCTGTGTGTCTTTTGAACCTTTCTTGCCCCAAGAACTGTGTGAGGAGGTGCAGAGGGGCAGGAAGGGACTGACACTGGTCCCACTGCTCTTCCCCACATCCATCCTTCATCCCTGGGGCTGAGCCCCTCACTAACACTTAACATAAATGCTTGTTAGATATTGGATATAAGCACATTATCTTGTGGAAGGTGTCCCTGCCTGTGGCAGAGGATTGGAGCTGGGTGGTCTTTAAGGTCCCTTCCAACCCAAATCAGTCTGTAATTCTGTGTTTATTAGTTAGAAGTGTATGATTTTAGTTCTTTGGACTAATTACCACCTTTAATTAAACTGCCAAAAGTTACAGTAAAGCTAGTGTTCAAGTAAACTTGATTTTTACTCTGTCATCCCTGTGGATTTCACATGTTTATATGGAGAATTAAGGTGTAGTGGGTTGTTTATATGGAGAATTAAGGTGTGAGGGATCTCTGAGCACCTGGGCACTATCAGCAGGTTCATGATAAGTCCTTCTTTTGGGGCTTATAACTGGTCTGTAAATACTCTTCCCTGTGAGGGTGGTGAGGCCCTGGCACAGGTTGCCCTGAGAAGCTGTGGCTGCCCCATCCCTGGAATGTCCAAGGCCAGGTTGGACAGGGCTTGCAGCAATCTGGTCTAGTGGAAGGTGTCCCTGCTGATGGCAGGGGGTTGGAACTGGATGGGCTTTAAGGCCATTTACAACCCAAACCATTCTGTGCTTCAATAAAACCCTCCCAACTACTTTTGGAGGCCATGGACACACAGTTGGAGGTGGGAACAGGTTCTCAGTGCTGAGGAGACCTGGAAATCCAACGCAGTCACAGGTCTCTCTCTTCCCCATCCTTCAGACCAGTGGGAATTGGAGGAGTGTGCATTTTCATGTCAAATCTCACAAATTATTGATCACTGTGATGGTAAATAGCATCTAACAACTCTGGTTGCTCTCTGATGCCATAACACGTGTTCCTTGGTAAGGCTTGCTCACCTGGTCACCTGGAGGGGATATTTTTGGACTGCCATGTGCAGAGGAAGGAGAAAACCCTCTGATACATTCCTATGATGTGGTTCAGTCCAACCATGAATTTGCTGGCATCTGTCTCCAGGACAGTGGGGGCATCCTGGGCTCGTGGATGTACCAAGTGTTCTCATGTAATGAGAGAATCTGTGTGTGTTAATTTTTAAGTGCAGATTTTACAGCACTTTATAACGATATTTAACAGCATAAAACGTTGGCACATGGTGAAAACTGGTGAAAGTTCAGCCATCTCATTTGGGCAGGTTGTGCTCACAGGCTCTCACACTTGCAGACAGTTTAATAACAGTATTTGGCACTGTCTCTTCGAGCTGCTTAAACTAATTAATGCATTTGCTCCCCGCAGGATGAAATGGGGTTTTCAGATACATTTCCAAAATGATGTGCATGATTGCTAAATATTTCATTCTTTTGAACTCTAAACTTCACCAGTGTTTTATGGGGGAGCAGAGGTGGGATAAATTCTCCCATGAAAAATGTACAGTGGCTCTGGCAAGAGGAAAATCTGTGCCCCTGAGTGTCAGAGGAGGATAATCTCTGTCACTCTGTCAGTGTGTTAGAAGGTACTCTGGAATTTGGGCACCACTTGGCACATTGGTGCTGCTGCTGGGGGGGCTCTGTAGCTGCCCCATCCTCCCACACTCTGCTCCACTTCTCCTGATTCAAACAGATTCCAGAAAGTTTCAGGCCCATCACATTCCAACCTGCCAAAAATGAGGGCAAAAGGGGGGATTTTTTGGACTCGGTGTGTCATTTAAAAGATGACATCAGGCAGTAACTCCCCGAGACCCCTGAGCAGGGTTAACGCTCATCTCACTGACTTAAAAAGGTTAAAAAAAATAAGAAGGACCATTTGATTTGAAAGAAACCTTTCTGAAGGAATCACAGTAAACAAAATCTGTTTGCCTAAGGAAACCCTCGTAGCAATCAGCCAGTAACACAACTGCTTGTGCTAATGAACCCAAAGCTGTTAATGTGGTTTCTTCAGTTAAATTGATTCATGAATTTTGAAGAGAACATTATCTAATGAATTTTCTTTGAATAGAAAGCAATTAAAAGGACAAATCAGTCTGATTAACCCCAAAGTCACCCTACTGCCACAAATGGTGTACAGTTTGAAATTATATCATAAAAAACTAGAGCAGATTTGCTATCTCTTTGCCCTCTACTAATCCATGTAAATTAATGAACAACAAAGTTAATTTCTTTGATGACCCTTTTCTCATATCACCTGGATTATGCTGATGTTTAATTTGCTTAATGTTATAATAAAGACTAAACAGATTTTTTCAATGAAGTGATTATCATTCCCTTCAGTTAAGAAGTGATTTTTATTATTTAACACACACATAACACCGTATGGGTTTCCTTTAAGAACAAAGTCACATTTCTCTACCTTCCTATGTAACATCATCAATGTGTTTTTTGACAACTAAAAAAAAAAAAGTCTTTAATGAGTTTGTTTCTTTGCCAGAGCAGGAGGTTGAGACTCTCAGCTGGGGGAAAAGGTCTCCTCACCTTTTTTTCCTCTTTTTTCCTTCTTTTCTAGTGACCAGCTCACTCCTTTCATAAGTTACTCACTAGTTAGGTCTTCAAAGCTTTTCCAAGAACAAGAGGTATTCAACCCAACTAAAATCCAAACATGGCTATCCCTTTCCCTTCTATAAAATAATCCTGGCTTGGGTAAAACCCTGAGATGCCGAAGAAAGCAGCTCCTAATGCATTTGCTTATTCATTATTCCAGCAATTGGAACACTTAGAAGCAATTTGCTGGTGAATTAAAATTAAAATAATGGCAGATACATTATATATTTTTTCCCCTGTATCATTAAGGATGTGCTGTAGATTCAAGGTCACAGCTAGTCCTTACATTTGGCAATGTCTGCAGTGCTGAGCTGTAGCTTGGGGGTCTGGACTATAAAATGCAGTCAGCCAGGATAATACAGAGTCCACTGGCTCTAGGGCGTCTTCCTGGGCGACTCCAGTCCCAGCTGAAGTTTGAAATTAGCTGGAGATGCGAGGCTTTTGTTGAATAGGTAGAGCCAGCTATTTCTTCTCTTTTAATTTGACTCTATGCTAATTTATACTCTGCCAATTTAATGGGAAAAACCACATTGTATGAGTTAACAGGATAATTGTACTTGAAGCAAATTAAAAATATAGGAAAATCAAAGCCTTAAATCCTTTTTTTATAGTGATCGGTTACTCTGAGCGCTCTCTCTAATAATCATGTATTTAAATGTAGTCATATAGGACACAATAACAGGACAGAGCATCGGGGCTGTTTAAATTTAAATTAGAAAACTGCTATTGAGACTCACATTTCGTTGGGGTTTTCAGCTGTTTCACCCTAATTTTTCCAGCCATGCAATCAAACAGCTCCTGCTCCCTTGTTCTTTGCAGATTCCTTCACCAGACAAGTGCTGTGGACCCTGTTGAATGATGTGAAGTTTGGAGAGGCTGTTTCCTACAAAGAGTTGGCAGATCTGGCTGGGAACAGCCGAGCAGCCAGAGCGGTGGGGACAGCCATGAGGAGAAACCCGGTGAGTTCACAGCAACTTCCAGCTAAAGTTGTTGGAATATGGTGGATTTAGAGCACTAAGTGTCATTAGATTAAATTTATCTGCTATGAAAACTGGTCTACGATGAGTAATGAGGTCAGTAAGTGTTTTTAATCAGCGATAATGCACAACCCAGTTTAGTGTGATTTATTCCCCACCATTTATGGTGTTAGGTTGGAAAGAGAAACACTTCTTTCATTCGCCAGCCTCTACACAGGTTGTTGTTCTCAAACTTTCTTATATGTTTTTATGTCAGGGAAGTCTTTTATCCCCCACATGGACCTCATTTGGCAGGTTATGAGCAGTTTTGGTTGTGTTAACAGCAGTCCGTCAGCTCTGGCATGAGCATGGTTCTGAAAACAAGACCAGGTTGGATGGGGCTTGGAGCAACCTGGTCTAGTGGAAAGTGTCCCTGTCCATGTCAGGGAGTGGAATGAGATGATTTTTAAGGTTCCTTCCAACCCAGATCTGGGATTCCATAGGTGATTTGCCTGAATTTGAACCAGCTGGAGGAAGTAGCACTCTAGGTCAGGCCTGTGGATTTTGGAAAAACATTTTGTTAAAACCTTTGGTCTCTGTCTGCTTCCCAGTAATTGTCTTTCCCTTTTATTTTTCCGGGCTTAGCTTTTCAGGTGTATTTGTGCACCTCAGTCACACTGGTCAGTGTCAGTGAAGTTGAGGTGTTGTGTCAGTGTCTTTGGGTGTGTCTGGGTTCAGATTAGCCCCATCCTGAACTGGAGGGTCTGGGGGCTCAGGTGGTTGTACCTGCAGTTCACAAGGAACAGTTCAATTATCTGAACCCACAGCAGTTCACAGAATCACAGAATCCCAGAACAGTCTGGATTGGAACAGACCTTAAAGCCCATCTCATTCCAACCCCTGCCATGGTCAGGGACAGCTTCCACTGGAAGTGGTTTAATGAGTTATTTATCATGCTTATCATTTAGTCCTTTAATCACAGGAAGCATCTCAAGGTACTGATGTATTAAGGTTTGCTATTTTGCATAAATTGTGCAGCAATCATTCATAAAATCATTCACTTTTACCTAATATTTGGGGTACAGTTCACTCGTGGCAGCTTGTGGCACCAGCACTGCAGCCCAGGTGGCATGTTCAGTTTAATGAACTGTTTTGTTGGACTCAGAGCTCAATATCTCATCTGATAAACACACTGCAAGTGTTTGTCCATGGGCCAGGTCTGTGGGTATCCTACAGGTCCACACAGGTAACACACAGCCATGGAAACTCAAACAACACTTCGTGGCTTTAAGCTCCCAAGCTCCATAAAGAAGCCCACCCTGGTATTTTAGGCATCCATCAGATTTCCCTATGAACCAGTTCATATAAGCAACATAAAGCTGCGTTTCGTCAATACACAGTATTGTACTTGACAATACAAACTATTTTAATATGATGGAATGCTTTCCAATATAATCTGGTGTACATTAAGATAAGGCAATCCAATGCAAACCTACAGGAAACAGTTCTCAAAGAATAACAATCCAGTGTTGTGCAAAAGGAGATGTAATTGCTGTCGCCTAGAAATGTACCCAGCTTTGCCCTCAGGCTGCAGTGGAGCAGCAGCATCCAAAGTAGCAGTAACAGCAGGTTGTGGTGTGAAAATTCCTGCTTTTTCCCCTGTGAGGAAGGATGAAAATAGTTCTGAAAATATACAGCAAAGCTACTGCAATTTTTTTAAATGGGGTCCTGGTTATTATTGCCATTTCCCAGCCCATACTATGGCTGCAGTGATTTCTGTCCCCAGCAGAAGATTTTTAAACGTGGTATAGATAATAATGTATAGCTTTAGGGGAAAAGAGCTGTGTTAATATAATGACACCCCAATATTTCATCATAGAAGGCTGGTGATTAAAAAATAATAATAAATCAGTGCTGTAATGAGAGGTCTGCCCATCACAAAACACATTTTTATCACTACACATCTCCTGGAGTTAATCTGAAATTCCATCCATATTCCATGTGCAAACACACGCATGGTCCTTTTGCACTGCAGTGTGAGCATCTATTCATTGTTCCTCATATTTCCCAAGGAAATCTTTCCATGGTCCTTCACCTCTGAGCCATAATGTGCAGGTTGACTGTGTAATACACAGGTTGATTTTATGAAGGAGGTGACATGTAAAAATAATATGTGGCACTGCAGAACCCCCTCACCTTCGTTATTTCTGTATATAAAGCCATCAACTCGTGTGAAAACAGATTTCTAACCCAATTTGCAACTCCACTCCATACAAACCTTATTAAAGAAAATGCTGAGAGGTTGCATATAAAACCAACACAGGAGGTCAAAGGTGTGTGAGCAGCCCCTGCTCCTCTACAACCACCTGAGGTCTAAACCTGCAGCCCAAACCCCGGACCCTCCCTGGAAGTGTCCAAGGCAAGATTGGATGGAGCTTGGAGCAATCTAGTGCTAGTGGTAGATTGATTCTGTGATAAACCTGATTTGACAAGGATGGTAGTAACAGCAAAAATAACCCCGAGCTGGCATCGTGTTGTCCCTCAGACATATTGATAAAATCACAAATCTCAGTTCCTCCACCAAATACCTTTCTCTCTTCTACAAATCCAAGAGTTGGTCTTTGTTTTTGGTAGTGTGCATCCCACATGGTTTCCTGTGGTAGTTGGGTTGGTTCACACAGTTCATGTGATGACCTTCAGCTTCATGAGAAGGTGGAACAGGTGCCAGCAGCAGCTGAGGGTGGTGAAGTCTTCGCCTCGGTTTATGCCAGGGCCGTGGTGGGTAGGGCTCACCTTTTTCAAGAGAAACTTCACAGAGTTTACTGCAGTTCACATTGATTGCAAGGTCTGTGGTCCTCAAAGGGAACCCATAAAGTTCAATTAAATATCTCATTAGACTGGTAGAGGAGGATCAAAAAGAAATCACAGAGGCTCATGGGAAATGGGGAATGTTGGGCTGATTAGTCCAAGGCCATCCTAAATGACTGTTCTGTACCTTAAGTAAGACGTCTTCAGCGGTCTGTTAACAGCAGGCAGAGCTGCCTACATTGGGTTTGTATCCTCTATAATTGTGTCATTGCTTAGGCTCAACCCCAGCTAAGGGCACAACCTGATGCTGCTATCGATCTATCCTAAATCAAGGATATAATATCAATCTGTCCTAAGTCAAGGATGTTATCCAGCCAAAATGTTTTGAACACCAGAGATTGGTAGGAGCATCTATGAGAAGATTATGAAGTTTGGGTCTGACATGTTGCAGACACATAGAACTAGTTGTATGGTCATTCATAGAATCACAGAATATCCTGAGTTGGAGGAACCCACAAGGACCATCCAGTCCAACCCCTATTCCCGTATGGGACACCCCAACAATCCCACCCTGTCCCTGAGAGTGCTGTCCAAACACTCCTTGAGCTCTGACAGCCTTGGGGCTGTGACCACTGCCCTGGGGAGCCTGTTCAGTGCCCAACCGCCCTCTGGGGAAGAACCTTTCCCTAATATCTTTCATTCCTGATATCCTTCATTCCTAGTATCTTTGGTTCCTTTGGTGGCTGGTGATAACCTGGGACCCATGTTGGGACACGTCACAGGATTTTCTTTTGGGAAAGAGCAGGAAAAAAAGCACGGGGTTGGAACTAGATGGTCTTTAAGGTCCCTTCCAATACAAACCAGTCTGGGATTCCATGACTTGAGCAAACCACGGGATTCTTTTTTGCTGAGTGTGGCTCTTGCTGTGGTGTGACAACATGGTGTGACTCCTGGGGGTGGTCCTGTGCAGGGCTAAAAGTTGGACTCCATGATCCTTGTGGGTCCCTTCCAACCCAGCATATTCTGTGATTCTGTGATATCCCATCTGTTTCCATTGTGGCCTGGCTGATCCAGGTTTGACAAGCTGGGAAGTTTCAGGAGGTCTCCATCCCATCAGCCATGTGATAGGATGGTTCCCTTGCCTCAAATTGAGCACTCATAACTACTAGAGCCCCGCTCTGCTTCGTCCTCACACAGAATTTGCTAAATGCAGTTCAGAGCCAATCGATTCCATGTGCAGGGAGAGTTTTTTTCCCTGCCTTTTTCCTAAACAAACGCATTATCCAGGAGTTAGTTTATTCACAGATTGCCACGAGCGTTAATGACCGCCCCAGCCTTGTTCTGCCACTCACCCAGATGGCTGTTGATAAAGATTTAGCATCATGTTCCAAGTGTCAGGGCTGTCAGTAGTGCTGAACCATTTGACCAGAAGAAAAAACGCACAGGGAGCTATTGATTACAGCTTCTCAGTGTCACTTGTTCACCAGGATTTAGGTATTGATGAGGCTGCGAGTGAAAACAAGCTCTTTCCCTTGTGGGCCTCTACCCAGAAGAACAAAAGCAAAGTTGGAGAAAATATTCAGCTGGTGCCCGAATCAGAGGGACTCCAGCATCGATCCGAGGGCTCCTTCATGTTAGTTTTTGTTGGAGACAAATCTATGGGTTTGGAAGTTTTATAGCGTTCGAGGGAGGGTCTGTGTGCGTGATGGATTCGTGGATTAGATGAATTAGATTTCACAGCATGGAGATTTTAGCAGAGCTCTAATATTATGAGCTGCTCGGTTATTGATAAAAATTACATTAAATGTAGCTGAGGCATTAAAGCTCCAGACTAGGGTAGTTCTCCCTCTAAAATGTCCTTAGGGCCCTAATAAATTTTGGCAGGTTTAATTATTTTAGTGGTCTGAACGTTGTCACCACAATTAAGCCGAACTGAAGCAATATTCAATATTTTTAAATTACAGCCTTTGTACTACTTTTACATCCAAAGCTCTGGAGGGTGACAGATGGGTGTTTGTGTGTGTTGGGACAATCTAGTGTGGAATTCCTTATGTTGGGCATGGAAAAAGCTGCATTTATTTCAAACCTCCTCTCCTTGCTTGGTGGTGAGTGGCTCAGCCCCATATCCCTGTGTAGTGAATGGGTCCTGCACCCACCCAGGAATCATCCAATACCCCACCTGGCTCACACCGCCTGAAAATAAAGTCCTTTTTCTTCTCCACCAAGATTTATAACCTTACCATCAAAATCTGCCCCTTTAGTGTGTGTATTTTTAAAGAATTGCAAATTAACCTTGGAGATGTTTTACAGTGTGTTATTATGGCTTCGTCACCCAAGCCAAGCTGGCTGAAGTAACTGAGGGGAGTGTAAAGACAGAGAAATCCCAAACTAGAAAAAAAACTTGCACAATAAATCCTAATTTCTTTAAAGAAACCATAAACCAAGTGTGGGATGGCATGGCATGGAGTAAAGCTTTTATTGGTAATTGCTGGAGTTATCATGGCTGCATAATTCACTTGTGGCATTGCACCTCCAAATAAAGCAGATATTAGAAGCATTTCTTTATTTAAACCTTGATTAACAATAAGCACCTGTGTGTATTCCCATTTAATGTGGGCTGAGACTGAGATTTTAAATTTCAGGCGTTGAAATTACTTAGCAAAACTGAAAGAACACCCCAAAAAAAACCCCAATTTATGGTATGTATAGTTTTTCAGCTGCCGGGGTTTGTGTGTCCCAGCTTGAACTGTGCTGAAATAATGATTAAATGGGATTAAAATAAGTCAGTGTAAAGTGTGTAATTTGTGTGAAATAAATTACACTTTTTTGACATAAAATATCCAAATTTTTGAAAACTGCCCTTTTGAGTGAGTTATTGTTGTCACAGCCACATCGTTGCAATCCCATTGCTATGCAGTTACCAAAACACACCCGGCATGATTAGAGATGATGTATTGCATTTTTTATGGTGTGTACTTCAGCTATGATAATCACCTGTAATAAAAAATAAAAAAAAAAAAAAAAGCATGTTTATGTACTTCTCTGCATTATCAGTCCATTATGTAACTTCTGGCATTGATTTGCAGAATCTGTGACATTTGGCTATAAATGATACAGAGTAGAAGACAGGAGGGGAAAAAAAAGTTCTTGAAATTGGTTAAGTCGGAATGAAACCTCTCCTGTTGGAGGTTTTAAAAATTCACAACCTATTTTGGATTGACTTGCTGTTAAATAATAAATAGTGCCTTGGTCTCGCAGAGAATTTCTCCATGGTGCACGTGGAGGTGCTTCAGCGAGAGGAGGATCTGCCGAGGAAGTGGAGCACAGGGACCACTTCTCAGTGGTCTGTTTTTTCCCAGAAATATGTCCTCTCCTAAAGCTGGGATGATCATAGAATTTCAGACTGGTTTGGGTTGGAAGAGACCTTGAGGCTCATGCAGTTCCACCCCCTGGGCAGGGACACCTTCCACTGTCCCAGGTTGCTCCAAGCCCCATCCAACCTGACCTTGGACACTTCCAGCAATAAGGCAGCCACAGCTTCTCTGGGCAACCTGTGCCAGGGCCTCCCCACCTCATAGGGTAGAATTTCTTCTCAATATCCAATCTAAATCGACCCTCCTTCAGCTTAAGGCCGTGGTGATGGTGATGAACAGTTTGTCCTATACCTGCTTGTTCTCCCCATGTACATCTCAGGGATATGAGGCTTCGTCCCCCCCCAAGCCCTGAGGGCCTGACTGTGGAGGGGGCTGGCATGGGGCAAGAGAACCTGATGCTGCAGGGAATTTTTTATATACGGGATTTAATATCTCAGGTTTACCCTTTTAAAGACTTTACATCCTTTTTATGGATTAACATTCCTGTCCATGCTTATTTTTGCCTAAGAACTGGGGAGGTCTCCGGAGGCAGTGATCAGCTCTGTTTGTGCTCCCCTGGGAGCACGGCCCCAAGGTTGTGGCTGCTCTGTCCCCCTTGGGCATGGCCAGGACCCCACCAGTTTGTCACTCAGTGCTACACAGCTCCTGGCTCAGTGCTGGATTTATAGACTCATGGATCCACAAGGTCATCGAGTCCAACCTGTGGCCGATCCCCACCAGGGCACTGAGTGCCTTGTCCCGGTGTTGTGGGTACCTCCCCCTTTACTCCTCCCCTGATTTCTGTGTGTTTTGCAGCTCGCCCTCATAATCCCGTGCCACAGGGTGATCCGCAGCGGCGGGAAGATCGGCAACTATGGAGGGGGACGCCTCGTGAAGGAGTGGCTTTTGTCACACGAGAAGCTCCAGAAGGAGAAGTTGGCATATTGATGCGGCTCCAGCTGCTAACCAGCCAAGACACACAACCACGGATCCTTGGCTTATAACAAGCTCTCAGAGCACCCAGCAGAATTCAGAAAAATGGTAAATATTTGAGTGACATATAAATATAATGCAACATCCAAAGTGAAATGTGTGGTGGCACCACTATATTAAAAAAGCGGGCTGCGTCCTGGGGGAGGCAGCTCGGCTGCCCTTTCTTGTTTTTACATTTTACAGCAGAATGACTACAGCGATCCAGGCCTGTTGTGCACGGATTTTGTTCCCATCTCCAGTCCTGTTTTGTTCTATTTTTAATGTCCATTAAAGCAGGGATAAGGGAGTGGGAGGGACGTGGCAAATGTGAGGTTCAGGCTTCCCCCTAAGGAAGCGTCTGCCTTGTGGAGGGCCCTGCCAGCTCCTGCCCAGCTCCCCCTCCCCACTTTGGGGCATAAAATGGTGTTTTACCTAAACAGGAGTTAACAGAGCACAGTGAGGTCTATTCAAAAGCAGGCAGCTATTGAATTCCTTGTTCCTGGCTTTTCTTTTCAAACTGGGAGATGGGAATAATTTATTTTTTTTTTGCATAAAGCAGCAGAAGAGATGCTACTGAAAAATCGTATATTTTGGATAAGCAGCTCGATTAGTCCAATAAGGCAAAATATTAAAAAGCTCATCATAGTTGCATCATTAGCAGCAGCACATTCCTTTAGAGTTTGATGTTTTCCTTTATACTTCCGCATTTCTCTGTTATCCGAAGCTTTATTTCCTGCCTCTCCATAGGAAGGATTCAAGAGACATTAAAGCTAAATTTTGAGGTGGTTTTAGCAGGGTTCTCTGTGAGTAGAAGCCACCAGAAGCTGAAATTTCCAGTATGGGAGTCGTAAATTGTAACATGGAAATACTGATTTTTTTATGTGTTTTATCATATTTTCATGGATGTCTCTTTAGAAAGGCCATTGCTACCCCCAAAAAATTATTGTGTCGTGATGTGTTAGTTAATCCAGGATTATTGATACCTTGGAATTACTTCAATAAAAAAACTGCTTTGCATGTGCAAGTGTCTTTGGGTCTGTTTATAAATAAAACACAGGGTGTGATATATGGGGAAAATAAACTATACCCCACTGTACAATATAAAGCTGTATTTTTATCAAGGGTTTCTCGTGGCGATATAAACCACGGAAGCAAAGCTCAAGTGGTTTGTACGTGTCACCAGAACCCCGAGATAAAAATATGGCCTTATAATATGTACAGTTTGGGTGTATTTTATTATTTTTTTATATCTCTAATACATGCTGCCACCAAAAGCAGGCTGCAGCAAATGTCAACTTTAACCTTTCCCACATTTGCATCCCTTGATTTTTTTTTTCGGGTATTGGTGCTTTTTCAAGGATGTGACTTTGTTTTTTTGGGGATGGGGGCAGTGAGCACTGGGTTTGGGGCAGTTAACACCTTTTCCCAGGGAAACACCCAACTTTGGGAGTAAAATCATGTTCTGGGTCAGAGATTTGGGGGGTGGAGGCAGCAGGGCGGAGCAGGGACAGGCAGGGATGGAAAGGGCAGGGACAGGCAGGGCTGGGGTGGGTGGGGATGGACAGGGCAGGGCTGGAGAGCAGGAGCAGGCAGAGATGGACAGACAAGGGTGGATAGTAACGAGCAGGGATGGACAGGGCAAGGACAGGGACAGGCAGGAATAGACAGGGATAGGGGTAGGTACAGGCTCAGTGAAGGGTTGGACAGGGATGAGCAGGAATGCATATGGATGGACACGACAGGGACTAGCAAGGATGGGCAGGGAGGGACAGGGACAGTCAGGGATAGAAAGAGATAGGGACAGTCAGGGATGGACAGGGACAGTGAGGAATGAACAGGGACCGTCTGGGATGGACGGTGCTGTTCCCGCGCTGACCGACAGAGGGCCCTCCGGCGCAGGGCTGGGGGCGCGGCGGCTCCCGGGTCCCCCCCCCCCGGGTTTCGGGGTTCGGGGGGGGCTGGAGGGGGCTGTGACCCCTCTGCATCCAACTGGGATGGGTTTAGAACAGGCATAATCATTAACAACCTAATATATACACATATATATATATATAAACACAGGTATACATATATATATATACATATATACATATATATACACACACAGACAGGTATATGTGTGTGTGTGTATAAATATACATGTATGTATGTGTATGTATATGTGTATGTCTGTATATATACACACATACATATATATAAAATTAAAATAAAATAATTAAATAAAATAATGCCAAGGAAGTGCAGGGGTTGAGGTTTGAGTTGGGTTTGGGTTTGGGCCACTCTCCACCCTTGTGGATACCCAGGGGTCCCCAACCTCAGCCCCCTGGAGGGGGGGTCAGGGCAGTGTGTGGACACACAGAGCTGAGGAAAACACCTCAGCACCCCCCAGTGCCTCTCTGTAGGTGACAAACCAACTCCCTCCCTGCTGGCAGGAGCCAGTGCTGTGCTTTTTCCTGGGAATTGGGTTCCCCTGCCCTATGGAGTCCCCTGGCCTGCAGCATCCTGGACCAACACACGCTACTCCAACCCAGAGCCTGGGATAATGAAAGATTCAAAAATAATATTTGTTTTGGCGGAACTACATTTATAATGAAATAGGTGCCCTTGACCAGGGAAGAAACTGAATTTTGCAGCGGGTCATTTTACCCCCCCTCCCCCTTTTTTTTCCATACAAACAGGCTCTGCAGCCACTCTAAGGCAAATAGGAATATTTTTGAAGGACTCTGTTGTATTTCCTGCATCGGATTTGCAGCAGAATTGCAGCCACACTGGTTGTACTGTTTGACGCCGGGATGAAAAATGCAGATTCCATCCCATGTATCAATCCCAAATGGAAAAGGGCCCCAGGCTCCAGGATTGTTACAGATCACTTCCATGCACGCCGAGTTTGCGGCGTAATGAGCTCAGACTGGAAGCATCTTAAACAGAAAACCGATTCATTGGAGTGCTGGGGACATTTTTAGATACGTGCCCGAATTTCCTTCTCTTTAGAATTAGGGGAATTACTCATCTGATTGGGGCAAGAAAAAGCTGCTCCTTAAATTTCCGTTTAATTTTTCTAAGCAGTTCTCAGGCATCAGGAACTTTTTTGATTTATCAAGTGGAACTTGATATTTGCTGTATCAGTTCCAAATTATATTAAGTTATAGACAAGGAATGATAATTTTAAACTATTGTTTCTGTTAACATCACAGTATTATTAACATTAATATTATCATTGCTATCAATATTATGATGATCTCTAAGGTCCCTTCCAACCCTAACCATTCTATGATTCTATGATTATTATCTCTTCTACAAAAATCACAGATTGTTAATTTTAATCATTTTCCCCCCTATTTTAAATTTATATTATCTATGGTGTGTGTTGCATCCAGCAGATGCAACAGAAAATTGCATCAGAGAATTGGTATTAAAATGGTTATTTATTGGGAAAGGTGATGGTGCAGACCTGCTTCCTTAAAGAAAATGCAATAAAAGAGTAAACCTATAGAAAATTCCTGAAAAACTTAAAGCATAGTATTCCAAGGGGAATCCTGTAAGATTTATGGACTATTTCAAGAATAATTTCCCACCAAGAATCTTACAGGAATGCAAAAATCCTCAAAGAATTGCGTTTACAGATTTAATTGTAATTGCTTTTATATTCTGAGAGAAATTGAAGAGAAATGTGGTTCAAAGGCTTGTGTGTGAGGGGCTCTGCCCTCCACTCCCAGCAACTGCGCCGGCTCTAAAAACAATGGAAAATATTCCTGACAGCCCCTCACTGGCCATTAGAGAGGAGATTTCGGCTACGCTGATGTGCAAACGCAGCTTGTCAAAGGCCCGGCTGCTATTTGGGTTTCAAATAACATGTGGAGGGTGTGAGTAACAAACACACACATGTAGTTTGTGCCTTGGAAAAGGAACATTCCACCTATTTTTCAATTTTTTTCCCCCTTTTTTCCTCATTTTTATAATTTTGCTTCTTTTCTTCCTTTGTTTTATTTTTTCTCCTTTTTTTCTTTTTTCTTTCTCTTTTCTTTTTTTCCTCCCTTTTGTTTTTCCCCGCTCTTTTTCTTTTTTTTTTCCCTGCAGGTCCGTCCTAACAAAACCTTTAATCCCTCCCTATCCTCAAGCCTGAATTTCCAGGTGATTGTCTTTCCCTGTCGCTATTTTTGTCATACATCGTTTTTAGCGAGCAACAAATCCTCTATTCTTTTTTTCCACTCATCAAACCTCCTTTTCTTCCCCAAATTGTTACTCCAGGGGGAACAA
Source organism: Pseudopipra pipra (assembly GCF_036250125.1). Taxonomy (NCBI): domain Eukaryota; kingdom Metazoa; phylum Chordata; class Aves; order Passeriformes; family Pipridae; genus Pseudopipra; species Pseudopipra pipra. The sequence continues at coordinate 31,662,262 of NC_087556.1, read as the reverse complement.
GGACGAGCACCTTGACCCCACCACTGCAGACTGGAGGGTGAGGGGGAGAGGCCACCTCGGTTTTGCTCCTTCCCGACCCGCGGCAAGGCAGGATGGGGCGCGAGTGCTCCCCCCGAGCCTGATCCACACCAGCCCCTGTCCCGTGTGAGGGAACGTGGGAGTGGCAGCCAAAAGTGGGGCTGGGGGCCAGGGAAGGCCCCCAGCCTGCCCGGAGCCGGGGGTCTGGGCTCCATCAGCCGCGTCCGGCGGGACGAGACGCGGTAGCTGCTCCAGGAGGTGAAAATTGACGTGAGCATGGGATGTTGGCAGCACCTCAGGCTGATGAAAGGACATTGTTAACAAGCCCTTAACGTTTCTCATTAATGGCTGGGTTGGGTGGGTGAGTTTTTTTCGCTGAAAAAAGCCAGAAGACAAAAAAAAAAAAATCCACCTGGGCAGTAATTGAGATCGATCCCTTACAGTGCGTGGAGTTATCAATTTTTAAAACCTCTTTAAGTGCCTTATTTAGTTATTTTAAACAGGGCTTTTTATTTGTTGCTGCAAGTGTTCCTGGAGGATATATTCATGAGGACTGTGAGGAGCGTGGGGGACTCCTCCTGGGCTCTTCTTCTTAGTCAGTCATCATCCAACCTGCAGAAAAGCGGGTGCTGGTCCATTCCCTCCCTGCTGTCCATGGCTGCTGTGGGTGCCAGGGCAGCACATGGAGCCCATCCGGTGCTGGGTGTATTATTTGAGGTGGAATTGCTCTTATTTTGCTGAAATTATTGCTGCAAACTGCAGCAGTGGAGTTAAAAGAGGAGCTCTTGCTCTCTAAGTTGGCGTGGGCTCGAGCGAGGAAGGTGAGGGTCAAGCCCAGAGCGAGGGATTCTGCCTAGTCCCAGGATGGGGCTCAGCCTAAGTTAGGCACCAACCGAGGTCAGACAGGCTGAGGGAGGCAGTGTTTAATTAAAATAACCCTCAGTATGACCCCAAGTGCAGAACTGCTGAGAAAAACAGCTGCAACCCTTTTATCTGAGGACGAGCAACCGTGAGATGATGTAATTTTCATTTCCGATGAGCACCGAGATGACCTAATTCCACATGGAATCTTGTCTCTCAGTTCAAAGTAGGACATTTGAATCAATCTGGAATTTGGCTCTGAGCTTGCCCATGTGGCTCCACTGAGCCCTCCCAGCCCCTCTCAAATCCAAGGCTGGAGCATGAGGGCAGGACATCGGGAAAGGGAATCCCAAGCAGATTTTGATCCAGACTTGCCTTAAATCTTCAAAACTCTGGCAAGCAGAAGGAAAACGCTTTGTATTTCCATTGGTGCATACTGGGATGTTTTGGAAAATTGCTGTTGATTGCTGAGAGCAGCTGTGGCTTCCCCGTCTCTGGAAGTTTCCAAGGTCAGATTGGACGGGGCTTGGAGCAACCTGGGCTAGTGGAAGGTGTCCCTGCCCATGGCAGGGTGTGGAACAAGATGATCTGTAAGGTCCTTCCCAACCCAAGCCATGATTTTATAATTGTACAACTTTGTTCTCATGGCTGACCCACAATTTTTAGAAGTATGAGCCTCAAACATGGTCCTTATTTCTGCTTTTATGATTCAAACACATTTTATGTACTTTTGAAACTACCATCAGCATGGTAAATGCAGATTGAATTTTAGGGCAGTGGACACACTTTCAGTGGTTAAATGACAAAATAACTGGTGCAAGGAATGATTTCTTCATACTGCCCAGCAAAAAATCTCTTTCCTGTCTGAACAAAACACTCAGAAGTAAAATCTGGCCACAAAACCATTTTAATTTTTAGTTATAGATAATTTTCTCAGGAGAGACCTGGGGCAGCACCTCACCCAAAGTGCACATGGCCTGGAGTTCTGTAGGTAGATCCCTCAGGAGACTCAGAGGTTTGTAGGAATTAATAGAACATTGCAGCGTGAGCTGCTGCCCCAAATCATCATTTACAGACAGAGTTGGAACGACGTGATAACAAACTTGGTGTTCTCCAGCTGGAATGTGGATGATGCCTCAGTAATCAGCTGGGATGGCTGGAAAGCAGTTGCTGTGCCCACCCCCTTTCCCCTTTACCTCGGCTGTGTCTCTGGATGCCCCCCGGGCCCCTGCAGTGGAATGAGGAGGAGCTCGTGGAGCAGAGCAGGGGTGACCCGACAGGCCACTGCTGTAATTCACAGGGACACGGCAGAGATCATGTCCCACCCTCGCCCTCAGCAGCCAAGGGGACACGAGCAAAGCCACCTTGTGCAGCCAAAGGGCTCCGCAGGGTCAGGGCTGTGCAGAGGAGAGAGAGAAAATGCCTTTTATTTTATCTAGAACCTGCACAAAGTTGGCCTTAACGCGGCCCCTCAGGCTGATGTACTGAAGCTTTTATGGCTCTTTGACAGGCTTTTTGAAATGTAGCCTTCTTCACAAAAATCAGTTATATAATATATAATGTATAGATATATAATTATATATAGTGTATTCACATAGAATAATATATAAGTTATAAATTAATTTGTGTGTGTGGTGGGACCCCTCTTTGTCAGAAGCTGTGACTGAACCTCCAATCAACACTGGGTTTCCACCTCTGAGAAGGTTTATTTGGGCTGAGGTGGGGGATTTTAAACTTTTATCCAAATAGCACCATCCTAAACACCCCAATCAACAGATCAGAAGATTACCCACCCCTTGGGAATCAGAGATACAACCACTTCAGAAGCACCATTCCCACAGTTTGGAGCAGGATCGGTAGAACTGGGTTAGTAGAGAGAATCTCAACCTCTGCCTACCAAAAAATCCTATTTTTAATATGACAGAAAATTCCTGTTCTTAGAGCTATTGTCCTTTTTTTACTTTCTGTCTGACCCTGGGGTAGGGTGAGTGAGGAGGATGAACCCCAGCCTCTCCCAGTGGCCGTGACAGATGGGTGGCAGTAGGGTTGGGATAACACAGAATATTGGTGAAATAAAAAAACTATCCTGATTTTTATCTATAAAACAGATGTATTAGAAAGATAGATAAATCCATATCTGTATTGTCTGTATAGACATGAGTGTCCACCCCTATGTCACAGGCTGAGAAACTTCCCATACAAAGAATTAATTCTGCAGACAGTTATATTTATTGTGGCCGAGTCAACATGGAAAGAAAAAAATTGAACTGAAATGAGTACATTGGTCGTGGAAGTCACTGCAACTGCATTTTGCAGCAGGTTATTGTGCAAATACAATCAAGTGCAAAAGAGGATGGGACTGGAATGAGGTTTGAACCTCCGTGTGTCACTTGACTCGGAGATCACCTCTGCAGCCACAGAGGCAATATCGGGGGGCTGGAAACTACAGGCATGTTTGTACACTCCAGCAGCTGTTTACAGCCTGTTTGTCCTCTAAAATGAGCAGCCTAAACCCACCCTGAGTTATTGAAGAAGTGGCTGGTTTGAGAACGAGCAGACTGTTAATTGAGCAGTTCCTCGTCCCCGGCTCAGCAATCAGTCTTCCTGTTCTGCTGCTCCTGATGACCAGCAAACTGTCTCCAACCTTCTGGTTGTCAAGAAAATTGTGACAAGGCAAATGTCAGATCATGTGGAGCCTTCTGAATGTTTTTGACCCCTTCAATCTGTTTTCCAACCTGGGTATGGCAAAGAAGCTGTGTTGGACTAATTGGTTGTCTCTCTTCTCCAGGCAGTGGATAAAGTCCAGCTACATAATCTGATTCTTTTAGATGAGCAGCATCCTGTCTTTCACAGCTTTATGTCATGTCAACCACTGCAGGATTGCTCAAGAAAAGTCCTTTTTTGCCAAAGTTGGAGCAGAAGATGTAGAGATCCTACATCCTATCATCTGCTGGGGTTGAGCAGTGCTCAGCAGAGGCTGCAGACTATCTCTGTTGCAAAAAAAAAAATATCTGATGCACCTTCACTGAAACACAAAATATTGCAGCTGCCAGGAGGAAAAGACAGCTTGGAAATGCTGCACTTCTATTTTTTTGTTTCAACCAATGTGCTGTGCTTTCAGGTAGAATATTCTGTGTTTGAAATGACCTACATAACCACTGAGCCTGATTTCACTAAACTGCCCTGCTCTCTGCTCGGTAGCTGTTGCCCTGGACAGGGTTTTCTTGGGCTTTTGAATTGTTTCTTGCCATTGGCAGTAAAACAATACAAGAATATCAGACTTGAGTTTGGTAATCTGGGGAGGAATTAAAATACAGAGCTCAGAGGGATCAGTGTTGGGTAAAACTGACTGGAAACCTCGGGGCCAAATTGTCCCCAGACATCAGAAAAGGGTGTGTTGTAGTTTGTAGAATTATAAAATCATGGAATGGTTTGGGTTGGAAGGGACCTTAAAACTCATCTTGTTCCAACTCCCCTGCCATGGGCAGGGATGCCTTCCACTGGACAGAGATACTCAATGTTATGCATTGCTAGCTACCTTTTTCCATGTAATACCAATAAATATGGGTGTTTGTGTGTGGATAAGTAATATGTAAAGTGATAGGACATGTCTTATCTGTGCATTCACATCAGGCTCCATCCCAGTGGTGAAAATCCTTGTGGAGCCCGTGCAAACTCCTTACCTGTCACAGAAGGTCCAAGGCAGCAGCAGCACAGCAGGACAGAGCCGGAGGTGGAGGCTTGTGACTTGATGTCAGCTTCTGATGGCAACGAGCAAAACATGGCACAAATCAGCGCTTGGGATGACCAGGTAAGAGAGGATCCTGTCCGTGGCAACCGGGTACAGAACCAAACCCCAACCCCTTGTTTCCTGCCAAGTGATGCTTTGAGATGCAGAAATGAGATATTAGGGAGCAATTCTTCCCTGTGGGGGTGGTGAGACCCTGGCACAGGTTGTCCAGAGAAGCTGTGGCCACCCCATCCCTGGAATTGTTCAAGGCCAGGTTGAATGGGGCTTGGAGAACCCTGGGATAGTGGAAGATGTCCCTGCCCATGGCAGGGGGTGGAACAGGATGGTCTTCGAGGTCCCAATTCCCAGTTTCCTTCCCAATATCCCATCTAACCCTGCTCTCTGTCAGTGGGAAGTCATTCCCCCTTGTGCAGGCCCTTGTAAATTGTCTCTCCCCAGCTTTCTTGCAGACTCTGTTCATGTACTGGACGGCTGCAATTAGATCCCCCCAAAGCCTTCTAAGGAGAGGGAAGGATCTGCAGTAACCAGGTGGAAAAGCTCATCTTTTACCTGAGAACACCCCAAAACTCATCCAAACCTCTTGTACAAGCACAGCACAACTTTTCTGAGCGCACAATCCCAATTATTCCGACACCACACTTTTGTTTAAGCATTAAAATTCAAGGCCTAAACACGTTGTTGGCAATTGGAGCTGAGAACATGCACATTGCAAATGTAGATATATCTCACCGAGTACACAGCCCATAAAATATGTAGTCTAAGATCACTCATTTATTTAAAGATGCTTTTTACCTCAGATGGAAAATGACACAAATCTAAATATTACAATGCCGAGTAATGTGTAACTGTCTGTATGTTATAGCCTTAACACCACACTTTTGATGCAGAAGAGATATAGCAGCTGCACTTTAATTTCAAGCAAATTGATCCCAGATGTAAATGTTGTTTTGTTCCATGGAAGATAGTGCACAGGTAAAGCAAATATCATTGGTTTATAGTCCAACAGAGTGTTGCAACAGGATCCAGGCTCCTCTGCCCGGGCGCACATAAAAGCTGGGTGGCTGTGATGGAACAGGGATGACTGTGAAGGAGACAGTGAAAAGAGACAGCTTTGCTTTTTACCCTTTAAAATCCAACCACCTGTGATCTAAGGAGCTGTTTTGAAGCCAGAAAAGCGTCTTGGTTTGTCAATTGTCCTGCAGGCAAAAAAATCTAAATTTGGCTTGTTTTCCATTTCTTTCGCTTCGTGTTTTATAGAAGTGGATTTCTCCCGCCGTATTTGTGTTTGGCATGAAAGAAAAAAAAAAACTAGATTTACTGACTCAGGAAACCACTCCTTTCAAAGTAAAAATAACAGTGGTAATTGTGCTTCACTTTGCCTGCAGATACCCCAATGTTCACCGTGGGCAATGTATAAACAGCAAAATAGTCTCTTTATCGTCCCCTGCGTATGGAGGATAGCAAAGTCCAAATATCCTCCTGTCAAATCTCTGCTTTTGAACAAGGAGGCTGTTTATTTTTTGTAAAATAGAGCATCCTGCTCATCCAGCCACCCAGGAGAAACCCACAGAAGGCACTCACCCCACTGCTGCTTCCCAGTAGCAGCGCTCAGCCAAGCACAGCTCCTGGAGCTCAGGCAAGAGAAGATCTCTCAGGTCAATTATTTCTCCTCTTTTAAAAATTGCAGATGTAGGACGGTGTTACCTGTGTGGGATCTGCCTGTGCAATCCTTCCCTGTGCAGGCTGGATGAGTGCTGATTTTACTGCAAGGCTGGCTGGAAAAGAGGTGGCAGTGATGCCCTTCAGCTCTCACGTCCCCTTTTTCTTTCCATCCTTCTACAAGCTGGATTTCTCATAGCAAGTGTTTCCTGCTTTTATTTTCTATCAGTTTCAGGTCAGGTCTGCAATTGGAGAGAGACTTTGGACAAAGGCCCGGAATGACAGAACAAAGCTACCCACTGCCACAGGGCAGGGTTAGATGGGATATGGGGAGGGAATTCTTCCCTGTGAGGGTGGGGAGGCCCTGGCACAGGTTGCCCAGAGAAGCTGTGGCTGCCCTTGGATCCCTGGAAGTGTTCAAGGCCAGGTTGGACGGGGCTTGGAGCAACCTGCGATAGTGGAAGGTGTCCCTGCCCATGGCAGGGAGTGGGACTGGATGGGCTTTAAGGTCCTTCCAACCCAAACCATTCTGTGATTCTATGATTCTGTGCATTTATGCTGGTTTCACAAAGGCTGCAGTTTCATTATTGCGGGAATACTGTGTTTGGATTCATGTAAATCCTTATAAACTGATGTTTAACTGATTTTAGTCAAACTTTTGAGAGCTCCTCCTTGCTAACTATGCTGATTTAACTCCTCTTCCTTCTGAATCAGTCAAGACAAAGCAGTGCCCAAGTTGTGCAGTGGTTGTGTTGCCTTTCAAACACTGAAACATCTGAATAAATATGTATATAACATACATAAAGGTGGTACTGAAGGGCAGGTACTTCTGCACAACGAGTATTTTTTTCCCCACACGGCTCAGGGAATCGACTGAACCTGTCACAGAGGTGTGTAAGATGTGTACAACCTCATGTAGTGACTTCTGCAAGTATTTAGCAGTAAGACATATTGACCGTAATCTGAAGTCCTTACTCAGACAAAACCTGCCCAGAGGTCAGTGCGAGTCTCGATTAATCGATTTATTCAGGAGCAGCTCACTCTTTCAGGATGGTTTTGAAGCACAGACCTTTGCCAGAATGAAAAATCAGAAATAAAATCAGGCCAGAATGTGGGAAGACACGCTGAATGTTCATCCATGTGAGCTGTTCTTTACTGGGATCACGAAGGGTGTTGCAGAGAAGGAAATGTTAATTTTTTGGCAGTGATGGGTTGCAGGAGGAGGCTGGGATGGGAGCAGGGCCGAGGATGTGAGGGGAGGTGGCAGTGAGCACTCAGCCCCAGCTGCCTGACAGAGCTGCTGTATAATAGCAGGGCACTCACCTCAAATCACAGGTTGTGAAAACTGACATTTCCATTCAAATTACTCCAATAGCCAACTGTTCCCTGGTGCAACTTCTTCTATAAGTGACACAGTGACAGTGATCCAGGAATTTAACTTGCTGTTGTCTCGTTCCAAGAGGAATTATGAAGTTTGTGACATGCATTAGGAGGATGGCTCCTGGTCGCAGCCAGTGCTTTGTGTGTCTGTGATTAATCACAGGGCCCGGGAAGTTGTGTCAGCTCAGGGTGGCTGTCCCTGCTCTGAACTGCCTGGCACTGACTCCTCTCCTCCTCGTTTCCCATTCTCTGAGTGAGCAGCTACTGCTCTACTGAAGTTTTCCTGGCACCTCCTGGTTCCTTGAGGGTTTTTTTAAGTCTCTCTCTTTAATTATGATGGGCAGATCATCTGTTCTTGACACATGAGTACCTGATGGCCACGTTGCTGTGCTCTCTCCTCTCCTCAGGGATGTCTCTCAGATTCTTTTTCTCTTTTTCTCAACTTGACTTTCATTGCAAGTTGCCTTTTAAATTTCTGTCTAACCTTTTAAGCAGGAGGCCTTTTCTGTTCATAAAATAAGCCAGCAGAGTTTATGATTTGAGGTGTTTGCCAACACACAGACTGAAGCTGTGTATAATTTTTACCCAACTTTACTTTTTTATCGTGTCATCAACCATAAAACCCTTTTAGTTTGTTGTAAACTGTGCAGGTATCACCAAGCTGGTTTTTGGCTTCGGCCTTTGGTGCTGGAGCCAAAACATGTGGCAGTGGATAAACTGCCTGTGCCTTAGAGTTCCTATCTCCACCAAACTGCTGCCACTGATAAGCAAGGCAGCAAAATTCAAGGTAGGACCTTTGTACACCGTGGTGGCACCACTCAGAGGGTCCCAGGGCCCATCCAGCTGGTGTAGCCCTGCAGAGATAGGAGGGATGGTTGGACGTGGTTGGGGTCAAGCTATGGATCCCCTTGTTTAACCATGTAGAACATGGATCTTACACACTTTGGGAACTCAAACCAGCAATGGTCCCTGAGCCCCAATCACTGATCTCAATGTCCTTGAGCTCAAAAACCATTCACATCTCGATCTCAGCCTGGGCATCTTCCCTCAGAAATCATTTTGTACCTTGATAGCCAACAAATATATCAACCAATTATTAAGGAAAATGTATAAATTCATGTTTATCTACACCTATTTAAGAAAAAATCTGCTTTATTATTGCTGTCACAGTCAGAAGAATAGTTACTGCCAAATTTTCATAGTGAATTCATCACCTCCTTCAACAGGGAGTGACTTTAACAATATTTTGCAGAAAAGCTTTTAGAAGAAGGAAAAATACAGTGTGTACTGAGTGTCTGTGAGTCACAGCCTTCCCTTCCGTGCCTGACAACAGAAGCCAATAAACCAAATACATCGACTGTTGATTCGACACCATGTGCCATCCAGGAATGAAGACATCCTGTTAAATTAAGATTATTCCATCATTTTCAAATTAAATTCTTCATAGGAATATTGCATCTCTAATGCTCTGAAAAATGATGTATTACCAACACACTCAGGGAGCATTTAGTAGGCTATCTGGGAACCTGGAGTATCAGACTGCTCAAAGGTTACACTTTGATTTTGCTTCCTAGTTCATAGAATCTGGTGGCTCAATTCCCTGCAGTGGATCAGCTTTGAATATTGGAATGAAGGCCACAAGCACTTTAGTTCTTGATGTGAATGACCTCTGGAAGTTGTTGAGATATCATATTCCCGTGGCATTCTCAGGAACAGGGAAGTCCCCATCTTGTCCAATGTCCACTAGTCCCAGCACTGCTGGAAATACGAAATATTGGGTGATCCATCTACCTTGCACAGAATCACAGAGTCACTGAGGTTGGAAAAGCCCTCCCAGCCCATGGAGTCCAACCTCTGCCTGATCCCCACCTTGTCACCCAGCCCAGAGCACTGAGTGCCACGTCCAGTCATTCCTTGGACACCTCCAGGGATGGGGACTCCACCACCTCCCTGGGCAGCCCCTTCCAATGCCTGAACACCCTGTCCTGGAAGAAATTCCTCCTGATGTCCAGCCTGAACCTCCCCTGGCACAACTTGAGGCCATTTCCTTTTGTCCTGTCCCTTGTTCCCTGGGAGCAGAGTCCAACACCCCCCCGGCTTCCCCCTCCTGTCAGGGACTTGCAGAGTGAGAAGGTCCCCCCTGAGCCTCCTTTTCTCCAGGATGAGCCCCCCCAGCTCCCTCAGCCACTCCTTGTTCTCCAGACCCTTCCCCAGCTCTGTTCCCTTCTCTGGACAAGCTCTAACCCCTCAATGTCCTTCTTGACATGAGGGGTCCAGAAGTAAACCCAGGACTCAAGGTGGGCACAACCATTTTTAGGCACAAGCCCACAGAGAAATCCTGATTGTCTCAAGGCACTCCCCAAAAAATACTAATGAAGAAGGTGCTCAAGACTGCCAAATAAAGAGGGGAAAATGACTAGAGCAAGGAAAAGGAATTTCAAATTTATGGATGATGCAGCATTTGCAATTTCTCTTATAGAAACCATATAGGCTTTGGATGAGAAATAAATTAAAGCCAACCAGTTTAATGCATATTTAGCTGCTTTTCTGAAGTTTCGGTAAACACCACTTCCCTCATTTGTGGGATGTAACAGCTTTAAGTCTCCCATGCTCTGGCTAAAGGAGGCCTGAGCGCTCTGGGTTTGGGTCGAAGGAGATATGCTGTAAAAATTGGGGCTTTCATGAAGATGAAGCACAGCAAAAGTAACACAAAAGTGCTTTGATATGCCGGTGAATGGAGGATTAACTGCACAATGCTGCCCTTCTGCGAATTCGCCCTGTCTCCTGTTTGTTTGCTGTTTGTTTGTGGTGCCAGCAATAAAAATAATGGTTGGCTGCTAAGTGAGCTAAAAAAAGGGCTTTTTAGTGCCCGGGATCTGTTTGCCAGCAGGTGACTGTGGTGGGGAGGGAGGGGAAAGCTTGGCTTCATTTTTTTTCAAGGGTGGAAATTCAGCACTGGGAACCCAATTCATATTTTATTTCTTATCAAAAATCTTATCTCTGCAACTGAGCTTGCACATACACCACAAAAAAAAAAAATAAATAAATGTACAACCCATCCAGCCTGGCAGGGCATGTTATTTATAGCAGATCTCTGCCTTTTGTCAGACTGGTGGGCTGTGGATGTTGATCCCAAATAAACCCTGTTCTGTGCAGCAGATGAGGAAGAGTCCTGTGGAGAGCATGGATGTGAGTTAATGTCCACAAGACAGGGCTGTGGCAGAAAACACTGCTGAGCAAAACCCACCCCAATCTAATCATCAGCTCTGGTAGTCAGCGAGAGCTGTGGGAGAAGACGTTTTATAAAGCAGACACATCCAGGAAATAATGCCTGTCCAGTGCAGCCAGATGGAGTGGGTATATCCTGACAAAGCATTTATTTTAATAAATGTTCAATTAAAATTATTTCTGTAATGCAAGCATGGTCCAGAAGTAGTATGGGAATTAATAAGATTGCTAGTAGAAATAAACATTAGGGGATTTCTGTGATAGTTAAGAATGACAGTTATGAAAAATAAATCCTAACATTTCTGTAGGGTTGTATTGTGTATGTGCAAACCAGGAATTGGTAGTTCATGCTACACTTTCAAGTGATGTTTTTAAAATTCTAGCCCCTTTTTGCACAAAAATATCACCAATAACAGCGACAGTTCCTCCCATTCCCAGGTAACGTGGCAGTAATCCATAGGTTTGTATAAATACAGCAACTGAGGAAAAACTCCACTGGAAATTTCTATCTGTAATATGACATAGAATTATGGAATGGTTTGAGTTGGAAGGGACCTCAGAGCTCATCTTGTTCCACCCCATGCCATGGGCAGGGATACCTTCCACTATCCCAAGCCCCATCCAGCCTGGACTTGGACACTTCCAGGGATGGGGCAGCCACAAACTTATCTACTGTCTAATCAAAATGTTATGGTAGGAGAGATCTCAGATGAGCAGAGGAAGATTTTCCTGGTTTATATCCTGCTAGAATTCCATTTAGGTGTGAATTTGTGGATACATGAATCCCATATTATGTGACAAGGGCTCTTCATGTGGGTAAAATTGGGCAGGGCTTCAGTATTGCCTGAAACACCATCCAAGCTAACCCTTAGCACCAGGCTTTTATTTTATTAATTACACTCTGGTCTTCATCCTTCTGTGTGATTATTTGTCAAAATGCAATGTGTGCTTTGTGGTTTTGGGAGTGTGTATTCACAGCCTCCATGTGTCAGTGGAAGGTAGAAGGCACCTGGAAATACAGAGAAATTGGAAGTGTGCATGGCAGGGATGGGTCTGACACTGATAAGCAAGAGTCTGGAAATGCCAGAGCTGAAATGCCAATGCTGAGGTTATGTTTAATTTTAATTCTAAAATTAATTTTAATTTAAAATTTTAATTTACAATATTTATTATATATTATGTGGAGGTATAATATAATGTTCGGTAATCATTATATAATGTAATTTACTGTGTATAATTATATATAATAATAATATAAATTATAAAATTGAACTTTAAAAACAATTTAATTTTGAAATAAGAGATTTGACATTTGTCTGGCAACTATTGCAACGTGTGATTTGGAAGGTTTTTAGCAGAGCTTCATTTAGACCATCGGTGACTCCTAAGCAGCTATCTTGGATCTTTTCCCCCTATTTTGGACTTTATTCTTGCAGTCCATGCCCCTGGCCCAGTTCTGGAGCCCTGCAGGAGATAGTGCCTGGGTGTCCCTTCTCAGCTGGGACAGTGCACACAGATACAGACACACTGTGATAAGAGAAAATTAGACTTAAGCTGCAGCATTCAATAAATCTTAAAACAGCCCAAGTATTTATAGAAAAAAGGGCTTTGGAGAAGTGTCTGTGACCCAGAAAGAAAAAGCTTTATCCGTGTCTAAAATTCCTGGAAGTGTTTTTTCCTGCCACATCGTCTGCTTCAAAGCCTCAGTGGCCGCTTCAGATCTTCTTTCACTGCAGTCACCAGGGGAGTCAGATGGCACAAAGGGGACTAAACCCCTGCCCACTGGGATGTTCTCATGGAAAGGTGGGTGTGAGGCATTGTGGGGAGCCCTGACACTGCTGCCAGTCACCCCAGAAGAGCTGCAGAGTTCCAGGCCAGGTTGGACAGGGCTGGGAGCAACCCGGGATAGTGGAAGGTGTCCCTGTCCATGGCAGGGGGTGGGACTGGATGGGCTTTAAGGTCCCTTCCGATTCAAACCATTCTGGGATTCTGATTCATACCAGGGTGGTTTATGGTCAACCTACAATGTTGTCCCACAGGGTGTTTGCCAACCCCAAAGCTCCACAGACACAGTCCCGTCTCCAGTGGGCTGCTGGGACCCAGGCCCCTGTTAGTCCTTCTGGGGAAGACTAACCCAGGCTGCAAATATTCCATATTTTAATATTTGAGGAGCTGGACTTCGATGATCCTTGTGGATCCTTTCCAACTCAGGATATTCTATAATTCCATGATTCTATGATATTGAAATTCCAGCTGCCAGTTTACCTAAGGGAATGAAAACAAGAGGAAGGGAAACATTGGAATAAATTAAATAACAAATCTATTCAGTGAAATAAAAAATAATGTGGGTTTTGCAGTACCTGCAAGCAGAGGAGCTAAAGACCAGTTGTGAATGTGCTTCCACATGCGAATGGCTACACACTGGAGCAGCCCTTGGGAGCACTGTGTTCATGGGTGAAAAACAATATATAAGTCTTCACAGGCTTTGACTCTAAACATTCAATTTATTTGTGACAGGATTATTTGTTCATTCCTAATGAATAAATATTGCAAATAATAGCTTTGCTGTACATTTTCTAAACACTGTTAATAATAAAACATGCATTAATTTAAATATTAGATGTCGCACAAGTGCAGGCACTGTACAGATGTGAGTTAAAAGAATGAAGTAGTATTTTAATTTTGAAGTTATTCCTAATGCTTATGGCTCCATTGTCACTTTGGACACTGCTCTGTGCCTTCTGATCCCATCTGAATTTACTCATGAGTGAAACCTTCACATTTAAATCCTCACACCAAGTATTAAAAGGTTTTGCTGTTTCCTCACTCTGAGTTGGGTGCAAGCTGTGACCCTTTGAAGCCAGTGCATCCTCCCCCCCCCGCCCCGATCATTGCAAAACGGGGAAAATAAATAAATAAACAGACCGAGATAGGTAAATAAATAAATAACTAAATCTGGTAATTTAGTACTAGAAAGTTAATTCAGGAGACCTCTAACCTTTAAACCACCACGTGACTATTGATTTTCAATATCGCCCGGGCCCGCGCCACCCTGAGCGTGTAGTTCAGCAGATTCCCAACAGTTTTTTCCTTATCAGTTCAGTCCCCGAGTACTTGTGCATTAAGACAACAAATACCAGCGGCTCCCGGGCTGTCACATGGAGGCCCCGCGGACGTGCCGGGCTTCTAATGAACTTGGGCTGTTGGCAAACAGATCATGGCCAGGGGGCTCCCACGGCCTCTGCCTGGCTCCCCAGGGTTGTGCCATGGACAGGGATGGAGGCTGGTGGCGGTGGGGGGATGTGCCATGAGGGATCTCCAAAAAACCCGCTACCTTCACACCAAACCATTTCTATTCCACGTTTAATTCCATCACCCGTGTTAACTTGAGGATTGTCGGGTTTCTAAACCTGCTCTTCCCCACCCAAGAAGCAAATGAAGATGGAAAGAGCGGTGATGCTCCGAGCTGCTCTGAACCCTGTGCCTGGATTAGTCGGTAATACCAGGACATGCTACTTTAAACACCTTCCTCCCTCTGTAATCACCAATTAGTGCAATCAGTGCCCGGGCTGATGAGCTGCCGGCCACGCACAGCAGCCCCGGCTCCGATGAAGATGTGCTTCAACCCTCGCTCCTAAAAAAGACTTCATCCTCCCCTCCTCTCCCCCCGGCTTTATTGATTATTGGAAATGTTACATCCCGGGGAGGAAAATGTCATTGCTTTAAATACCAGCATTAACAGTTGGGAAAAGTTCTTTTTCACCCAGGCGTGTGAGATGAGGAAAAATTAAACAATGGAGAGGGTGGAGAAATAGATTGAGAAATATATGGAATTTTAGAGGGAAAAAAAGTGGTTTGTGTGTTAATTCGACTGAGAAGGAGCTTCCCTGCCTTAAGTAAGCGCCTTAAAAGCGAACACGCCTCGTACCGGACTTTTTTACTGGAACGGTGAAATATATAATGAAATTCAACAAGGAAACTGGAAAAACAGCCAAATTGGTGCAGCAAAGTGGTTAATAGGATCATTAGCCTCCTCGCTGTATTTTTTTGGACATTGTGTGCCTGTTCCATAGTCCTCGAGAGCAGATTGCAGGAACAGGCTGACAGTTACCCGCTAACTCAGCAGTGCTGGGTGCAAACTGCCATCTTCCTGTGGATTTACAGCTGCCACTTCTGCTACTTCAATTAGTTCTATAGCACACAGATGTTGCTTAAATGTTGCTGCTAATGATACTGCAATAAGCGTAAGATTCATGCCATATTTTGAGGCACGTAAATTTCTCAAGTGGCACAATTAAAGTGGAAATATTAGGTGGGGAGAACTTGGCAGTCTCTCCAACTTGGAAAGCGCACCCGCTATGCAATAATGGGTCAAAAATTCATTCAAGTTTTACTGCTGTTCAGAGTTTTAAAAGACTTTTCACAGTTGAATGCAAAGTAGTAAAAAGCAGAGTATTAGGAAATGAGAATGCTGTTGTGTTATTCAGACATGACTTTTTAATTTCAGATTGGAATCACGTGCTCCCCTCGGCCACGAGGATGCAGAAGGAATAAATAAAAAGTTTTCTTTAATACTGATTTAATTGAAGGTTCAGCGTGGCCCTTGTGTTAGCGGGGGGAAAAAAAAAGAAAGAAGAAAAAATGGTTTCCTGAATCACACACAGAGACAGCATCAATCATTTCCGAAGCCAGATGTAGCCTCCAAACTGCAGCCTGACAACACATCTCCTGTTTGTGCAGCCACCAAGCAATTATTCTTTCCATTATATCTCCCAATGACAGATCTCCAAACCCAGGGCTGTAAAAATTAGAGTTTGGGCTTATACAGTTGTGGCGGGTCTTAAAAAAAAAATAAGAAAACTTATCATGGCTGCAGTGTTTATGAGCTTGTCAAAGTACATGTACATAATTTTCATCAGAATTTCTTTTACCTCATTTCCAATCCTTCAGGATTAGATTTATCAGCAGCTCATTCTGTGCCTGCGTCCGAGCGGCTTTTCCACCTGCGAGTGGTATCCTGGTGGGTTGGCTCTGCTTGGGAAATGGGAAAGCTTTTCTTCCTCCTCATCTTTTCTTCCTTTTCGTCCTCGTCATTTATTTCATAGTTTTCTTCATCTTCATGATTTTTTCATAATTTTTTTATCATTTTATTCATCTTCATATTTTTGCATCACTTTTTCATTATTTGATTCATCATTGCCTTTACTTCCTTAATTTTCATCATTTTTTTTGTCATTTTCTGCCTCTTCCTCATTTATTTCATCACTCTTCATCATTTTTTCATCCTTTTTTTCATCATTTCCTTCATGTTCATCCCCTGTATCATCATTCTCTTCATCATTTTTTTCGTTTTCATAATTTGCTTCATCCCCATCCTTTTTTCCATCATTTTCTTCATCTTCCTCAGTATTCTTCAAATATTTCTCTCGTTCAAATAATTTTTAAGGTATTGCCTTGTTTGTGCACCAAATTTGAGGTGTAATTTTTAGAACCATCATGGCCTGTTTGGTACATTCACCACTGTGAATGTGTTTGGATGAGGAAGAAATACCAGTGGGAGCACTAAAGTGGGAGGCAAACCCAAAACAAGACAACTGAAAATTGAAATATTATTTTCATTTAATATTTAATTTATTTATACTGGGGGAAAATTTCAGGCAAGCATCCTATCATTCCATACACTTGTCCAAAGCCCCTCTCTAACTCTCTTGCAATTTTCTTCTCCCAGTGAACACAACTATGAAATTAAAAATAGTTTTCCCTGTTTTCTCTTCTAAAAAAGTGACCAGCATTGATAAATGTGCATATTTTTGGTTCTGCCATGCAGTAATGTAACTGAAATTTAATTTCTGCCAACTGAATTTGTTTTAAAACTAAATCCACAATGGAAAACAAAAAACAAGCAAAACTTTTAATGCTTGTTTTCAGGAGAAAGACTGCAGAGGTCTCTGATTTGTGTTTGTGAATATAGAGTCAACATGCGATGATGGTTTTATGGGATTTACAGAAAAAATGCTCTCTCCTTATATAATTTTATGTTTCTGTGACTCATCAGAGCTTTCTGTCCTGCGCCGTATGAGTGGTCACCTGTGATTTATGTCCCAAAGGAGTAAGTAGGTTCAAAAAGGAGTAGAAAAAAGCAACTTGACTCTGAGTATCACATCCAAACTCTTTGTCCAAGTTGCTGCAGCAAAATCAGAGCTAGGAACGCTCCATGAGGTTGCCATGGGATTATTCACTGATTTACCCAACGTTATTTAGGGCGGGGAAAAATAAAATCAAATCTGTGCAATTGCCTCAGGAACCACCGAAGTTCAACACAAAGGGTTATGTTTGTGCTTCCTGATGGATAGGCTGGGCCAGGGCATCGCTGGTGCCAGTGCTATGGGGGACCAGGAAGCATATGCCAAAATGGTCCATGAGTTTCCCAGCTTTCAGTGTTTGCTGAAAAGACTTTTCTTTGCATTGGAAAAGATTTTCTAATTCTGTCCCACTATGACTTTGGTAGTTTGTTTCTCATGTCAAGTAGCCTCTGTAATCTATTACAATATATAGGCCAGTCTGATTCCCCCCCCCCTCACTCCAGCCTATGCCCTCTTTCTATTTAGGAATTAATTATGATGCTATCTCATATAACTCATTAGTATCAATTAATTCTTTCCCTTTCATGATTTTATATAGCTAAATTAGATTGCCTCTTAGGAACTTAATAATCAGTATTGGACTCATTTAGACAGATCTCTTTTCCCCTTCTCCACCCAGTTTCACTTGGGTATGTGGATGCAGTGGTGGGAAGTGCCTCCTCCCCTCCAGTGGTGACAGGGATGGTGTGATGCCACAACTGTGCCCCATCTCCACTGTCCCCACCAGCTCTGGCCTCACCTTACCTATAACTCTGCATTCTAGCAGTCTTTTTTATAATTATTTATTTATTTTGGTGCTGCACAAGATGTTATTCTTGGTTTACCAGCATGAATAGGAAATATTGTACTTCCAGCATTTGGCCAAAACATCATGAATTATCTTCCCCTTAAACTCGCCACAGGGACAACGAGAGACATCGAGGGAGATGTTGGTTTCCTCATTCATCTTGGTGGGGAGTTAACTCTGAAATCAGAGCATTGCTGGCATTCACATGTCCGTGTTTAACTGCTTCACTGCTTTACTGGCACGTCAAATCCATTCAGGGAAAAAAAGCAGTAATATGATTGAATATATCTGGCAGGACCTGGTATTCCCACTCATTTTGAATCTGATCCAGCAGTAGCAGCAAAGGCAATTAAATAACAAGTTTTTCTCCTGCAAAATGAGTTGCAAAATGCCCCCCAGCTGCATGATGTAGGAAATACACCTTGATTTTACTAATTGCTGTGCCTGTACCTCACTGGGGCAGGATCCAAGGCGGCTTCCCATGATCCACATCATGTATTCCAAGCAACTGAGCCCAGGCTGGGCTGGGTTATCCCACACCACGGGGGGCCTGGGATGAGTTGCTGAGTGACTGTGGGCAGGGGATGGTGAAAGGTGAGCGGATTTGCCTTGTTGAAAACATCAAACATCAAACATCATCTGCCACCCTTGGGCAACACGACACTCCAGATGCTCCTGCGATCAGCTGGAAGAGAGCTCAGTCTCAGCCTCTTGCTGAAAATAACAGCCAGGCTGATGTAGATGCAGCTTATCTTTAGTGAGGCAGCAAAATGCAGCCTAAAAAATAGAATTTTGGGAGATCAGCCGGTGTGATGTTTGAGCTGCACCATCGTGGGCCGAAACTGAACCATCCTGGCAGTGGCACCGAGCAGCCATGATCTGTTGCATTGCAATACAACCTCCAAAAAGTTGGATTTTTTTAAAAAAGAATTAAAATATTTAAGTGAAAAAAAATAGAAAAATAAAAAAATCAGTGTTAGATAAGTTATTGCAGGTTGCAGCACACACATGACTGCACATGTGTGTGCTGGGTCTTGGAGTACCCCGATCTAGTGGAAGGTGCCCCTTTCTGTGGCAAGGGGTTGGATGATCTTTAAGGTCCCTTCCAACCCAAATCATTCCATGATTCCATGATATTGCATCTCCCTTACATCACCTAGTACTGGAAAAGTATGACCCAAAGAGGACAATAACCCCATTGCAGGACAAAGTTGTCCATCAGTACTTTTCCCTACAGCAGCTTTGGAAGAGCTCAGGTTCCTCCTCAGAAGGGCTGCTGGAAATTACTGTATTGATCCCAAATTTTAGTGTTTCCATACTCAGTGCCAGATCAAACAACAGAGCCAGAGACAGGAGGGCTCTGCTGGGAAAGCCGACAAACACGAGGTGGTTTTAATCAGTAGCATAAGGAGTGTAATTGCTAAATCCCAATTAAGGAAGATGTGGGTCAAGTAAAGGAAAAAGGGTGGATTTCTGTGAAAGCTGAGGAAAAGTCAAAGGCTGAGGCTCACAGGATAACTTTATTTTGGGAATAAAGATTTGAAGCTGCTTCCTCCTCCCATCTCTCCCCCAGCATCCAGCCACTCACCACTCCTGCCTCAAACACCCCACTTCAGGGGGATGCCAAGGGAAAAAAAGGGAAGAAAAAAAAAAAAAGGAGAAACATGGAACCCAAAACTTCACTAGAAGGACAAAATTTTTTCTTGAGAAAACTACTAGTCTGTTTTCCTAAAAATTTAAAGAAAATTCAATCTAAACCCCCTTTCAGGATGGTGTTCAAATATGATTTTCAGTAAAAATAAGGGAAAACGTACTGTCTGATCTATCTTTTATTAATTTTTCCATGAGAATATAATCTCTTTCTCCTAAAGGGAGATTATTCCCATTATCAACAAATTTTAACTAGTATTGTTCAAATCTAACAGTTTTACTGAATTTGCACTTCCTTTGGCTAATCAGGGAGCTCCCTCTATTATTTAATCTATTTACATTCATGTATGCAATTATATTTTGTAATCTGATTATGTGTTCTATATCTTTGTAAGGCTGAAAATGCTGAATGTTGCATTTCTTTTTTATTATATGAGTTGTCAAGTTCTTTTTGGATGGAAATGAGAGTTCAGTACCACGGTGGTGAGAACAGCATTAATTCCACCAGCTAAGCAGACCTACCAAAATAGTGCTGGATATGAAATTCTGTACCCGAATATTAAATTTTATTAATAAATTTCATTAGTAAAGTTAATATGCAAAGGAGATACTATTATCTATAGTAAAAAAAATTAATAGGTGGTTTCTGATCATCACGTCCTTCAAGATACTAAAACCCAGCAGATCTTATCCTTTCAAATCTATTTTTTATTCATAGATAGGGAGAGGAAAACACATTTTCTGCTCTTCCAACTCCCAATCATGTTTTCAGTTCTGAGTGAATTAGTCATTGACCTGAACCAGCTGAATACATTGAAATGAAAAAAAAAAAACAACCCAGCTTTCTGCTGTTGCTGAAATCGCTGTCATCACGTTTATCACTGCAGCAAAGTCTGACGCCTGGTGCTGAGCTGGATCCTGCCACCTCACTCATCTGAACCACTTCAAAATGATCTCAGAAATATCTTCTGCCTAAGCCTGTTTTGCATTTAATCTGAATTATTTATCTAAGTTATCGGTTTCTGTGGTTTTATTCTCATGGCACCCTCTGCACTGACCCAAACCGATGGGTGAAATACCAACCTCAGCCCCTGGAAGTGTCCAAGGCCAGGTTGGATGGGGCTTGGAGCAACCTGGCCTAGTGGAAGGTGTCCTTGCCCATGGCAGGGGGTGCGACTGGATGGTCCTTAAGGTCCCTTCCAACCCAAACCAGTCTGTGATCCTATGACAGAAGAATAGCGTAGGACAAGATATTGTTTTATTAAGAAAAATAGAAAACTGGAAGCAATGATAGTAAGCAATGTAAATTTGGCCTGGAGGAGATCCAGTTGTGACTGCTGAAATGGTTATTTTAGCATCCAAACCTGCTCTTTCTGCTGTCTCTTGTATTTGAACTTAGTGCTGGAGTGCAAAGTTCACACAAACCAGAATTATTTATGCCAGCTTCCACTAAGAACAGAAAATTTCACCACAGAAGGAAAAAAAAAAAAATCTTTATTTTCCTATCTTTGACTCAAAATGTGTCATCCCTATAACATGGAACTGTTGCATTGCCAGCTCTAGTGGCACTGTGGGATTTGGTCAAACATTGGACTTGATGATCTCAAAGATCTTTTCCAACTTTAATGATTCTATGAAAGCCCCTCATGTTCTTTATCAACTTGAGGCAGAAGAGACTATTCAAAGGGCACAACCCTCATTGTTACCTGACTTAGGAGAAAAAACTGTCCTCTTGATAATGCTCCTATGGGTTATTTTATAATATTTGTGGGCAGCACCTGAAGAGCATGAGCAGATTATTTGCTTCTGCTAGTTGTTTGCTGGGCTAATTTAAAATATTTTAATTTAAAAAAAAAAAAAGTGATTTATTGCAGATTTCTGCATTTACATCACTAATGTAAATATGTAGCTAATTGCTTGACTGTATATATTTATTAAATTTTGAGTTATTCCAGTTTATTGGTCATGGCATTTTACAACCATCGATAGCAGAACATTTTGAACATCTTTATGTGTAATACCCTAAAGAGGGTTTTTTCAGGACTTAATTTTTTTCTTATAAATGCTGCTCTCTCTCTGTATTTTTCCCTTGCTCAGTCACTGTTCAGGGTTGAGCTGCTGAAGGGTCTTAGCAAATCCCTGGCTGAGGGTGTGGAGCTTTGGAGCAGGGACTGACATGGGCAAGGAGTGCTTAGCTTGGACCTCTGCAAAACATAATTCCAGAAGATTTGGGCCAGTAAATACCAGTTTAGAGCTGAAAACTGAAAGGTCTCTGGGTAGTTTTCCCATAAAAACCATTAATTTCTTTTTATATTTTGATAAATACTAATGTCTTTGGGGTCCTGCTGCTCCTGTGCCCACCCATTTCTGGCTTTAACTTGCTGACTGACACAGCTCTGGTGGTTTGTATGGAGACTGTAGTTGATGGTCCTCACTCAAGGATCTGGCTTCACTCCTTGGTCCATCAGAGCCTCTGGCTTGTCCTTACCCGCTGCCTGGCCTTTGCTAATTTGTCCAGGCTGTGTCTTAAGGGATAAAGTAAGTGAGGGAGTAGTTGAGGAGAAATCTTGGAAGCTCTTGTAGAGATATTTGGGATAGTACAGTGTTTGTTGGATTGGTGACCTACGCTGAGACGTGGATAAATCAAAAAGTGAAGAAGCACCATGGACTGAATTCATCTGCCCAAATAGCTTTGTGGGATGGTTATTAGAGGTTGTATTATTATTATTATTATTTCTATTCATTACACTTTCAAAGTACTTTTGTGTCTGTAGTCACAAACCTCTGGACCAAGAGCTGCACTAAGGAGGAAGGTGATTACTGGTCACTGGCACAGGTTGCCCAGAGAAGCTGTGGCTGCCCCATCCCTGCAAGTGTCCAAGACCAGGCTGGACAGGGCTTGGAGCAACCTGGGCTAGTGGAAGGTGTCCTTGCCCATGGCAGAGGGTGTAACTGGATGGCCTTTGAGGTCCCTCCCAACACAAACCATTCCAAAGCCATCACAGAGCCCACCCTGAGCACTTGCCCCACAACAGAACTCCACAGCACGAGGACAGAGATCATTAAACACAACTTTATTGGGTTTCAATGTACAATTTTTTTTTCACATCTTCCTCCTTTCTTCTCTCACTCTTCTCCTTGGTGTCTCCATCCTACTTCACAGATACAGGGCAACTGTTGCTTGGCTGTATTACCCAGACCAGTTCCAGCCTCAGTTTCCTTTTTTGATTTTTCTATTTTAGATTTTACACAGTAAGAAATCTGTAACTTTTGTTAGGTTAGAGCAAAGCATCTTTCAGATAATTTCCTTGCACCCTCACCACCCCTTCTTTGTCTGTTCTGGGGGTAGTTGCTGTCTTTCGTTACAAAGTCGTTTCTGAAACAGCTTAATTTATTTCAAGGTAAATACAAAAAAAAAAAGTCACATAACAACCAAAATCCTCTAAAAGCTTCGTGGGCACCAAAAATGCATTGTTTTTTGATTAATTACCTGCAGCCTTTAGTTCACACTGCCCTGTCAGTAGTAGCACTAAGTCAAGAAAAAGAAAACAAACCCATTAAATGCAACTGTTGCTTTATTTGAATGTTTAAGAAATAAAATATAATAATATTACCTCTGTCACTGTCACATTTCAACTGACCAAAGTGCACTGGTGATGTCGCCAGCTGAAGTGGGGTCCCAGACTAGGAGGTCTCAAATCCTCCATCAGTTAATTTTGATCTGAACAGAGAAATTTTATCTAACAGTGAAGTTTAGCATTATATATGAGAAAAGAAGGAGGCTGGGTTCCATTATTTAATTTCTACAATTTAAAGTTCTGGGACAGTTAATTTAATACTTCTGCATTTATAAGAATCTGAATAAAGATAATCACTTTTTGAATTATACCACCAACTTTTAAAAACTTTTTATTACTTGTGGGACTTCAGGAACATTCCTCCTTTGTATGCTTTTGTAGAGGTTGTTTGCATGCCCTGACTCCAGACTGGGTGCTTTCTCTTCCTTTCCCTGTAAAACTTAGGTCACTACATTGCACAACGACAAGTGGCCAAAAAAAAAAAAAAAAATCAATTTGTAATCTGATTTGAGGGTTTTGATTTCCTCTGATGAGTTTAAATTTCATTAAAAGCAACCTTATTCTCACATAAAAGAACTCCTTGAAGGGTAAAACAGGGAATTGTCTCAAAGAGTATAAAGAATCTCCGCTCCTTTGTGCTATTTATTCACGGCATTAATTGTGGGGTCCGGCGGGCGGTGTCGGTTGGCAGATGCACCATTATCGGCCCCGGGATCTGCGTGAGGAGGGGAGGGGAAGCACAAGGGCTCACATTCAAAAATCACTGTGTGCCATATCGA